>NC_048569.1:27044890-27344890 GCF_013265735.2 Oncorhynchus mykiss | reverse complement strand
GTTATGTGTCCTACAGTACATATAATAGTGTCTCTAATCACCTAGTGGCATTACATATTATGTGTATTTCCTGTTTAAAATTACTGTGCTGGACCGTTGAGGGTACGTGAGGGAACTGGAAAAGTCCTCTTTTTCCCCTCATGGTGAATAGTTTTCTGAGAGGATTAGACGGTATTATTAGATAGATTTTCCTCCAGGGGAAATAATATAAATCCTGTGAGAAGTGCTATCTGTAACCTTTGTTTTAACCTGCTGACTGCAACATGAGTGAAAATGCAAATCTCTCCCATTTATCCCGTTTGTTTAAGCCTGTCATGGATGGAACAACATGCTAGATTTAATTTCTTTTGACAAAGGCAGGGATTGCCAGCAGTGGCTTTGTAACAGAACCTTGAGAAAAATTATTGAAAAAAATCGAATTTAAGTTTGCCTTTAGGCACATATATACAATGCATGCATTTGTCCTTTGAATATTTTACTTATGTACCCAGCCTGGTCTCATAGACTAGACATAACATAGTAAATGTAAATCTGTGACACTTCAATTATTATGATATGTTATGTTTGGTATACTCTTATTAAAAAGATTTCCAAAACGGTTCTTCATCTGTCCCCATAGAAGAACCCTTTATGGTTCCAGGTAGAATTCTTTTGGTTTCCATGTAGAACCGTCTGTGGAAAGGGTTCTATGTGGAACTCAAAAGGGTTCTGCCCGGAACCAAAAAAGTGTTATTCAATAGCACCTTTATTTCTAAGAGTGTATGGTTACATAAGACAGTTGGTTACTTAAAACTCTTATTGCTGGGGGGCAGTATTGAGTAGCTTGGATGAATAAGGTGCCCAGAGTAAACTGCCTGCTACTCAGGCTCAGAAGCTAAGATATGCATATTATTAGTAGATTTGGATAGAAAACACTGACGTTTCTAAAAATGTTTGAATGATGTCTCTGAGTATAACAGAACTCCTATGGCAGGCACAAACCTGAGAAAAAATCCAACCAGGAAGTGGGAAATCTGAGGTTTGTAGTTTTTCAAGGCATTGCCTATTGAATATACAGTGTCTATGGGGTCAAATAACACTTCCTAAGGCTTCCACTAGATGTCAACAGTCTTTAGAACCTTGTTTGATGCTTCTACTGTGAAGGAGGGGGGAATGAGAGCTGAATGAGTCAGGGCTCTGCAAGAGTGGCATGAGCTGATCACGCGCGCTCACGTGTGAGCGACCTCCATTCCATTGCAATTCTAAAGACAAAGGAATTCTCCGGTTGGAACATTATTGAAGATTTCTGTCAAAAACATCTTAAAGATTGATTCTATACATCGTTTGACATGTTTCTACGACCTGTAATATAACTTTTTGAACTTTGTCTGAAATTTAGCCAGGACTTGCACACGCCTCGTGAGTTTGGATTTGTTTTTCCAAACGCGCTAACAAAAGGAGGTATTTGGACATAAATTATGGACTTTATAGGAACAAAACAAAATTGTGGAACTGGGATTACTGGGAGTGCATTCTGATGAAGATCAAAGGTAAGTGAATATTTATAATGCTTTCTGACTTTTGTTGACTCCACAACATGGCGGGTATGTGTTTGGCTTGTTTTGTTGTCTGAGCGCTGTACTCAGATTATTGCATGGTGTGCTTTATCCGCTTTTTTAAAAATCTAACACAGCAGTTGCATTAAGGAGAAGTGTATCTATAATTCCATACATAATAGTTGTATCATTTTTCAATGTTTATTATGAGAATTTCTGTAAATTGATGTGGCTCTCTGCAAAATCACCGGATGTTTTGGAACTACGGAACATAATGTGCCAATGTAAACTCAGATTTTTTTACATAAATATAAACTTTATTGAAAAAAACTTTGTGTAACATGAAGTCCTATGAGTGTCATCTGATGAAGATCATCAAAGGTTAGTGATTCATTTTGTAACTGTATTTATTAGAGAATGATTTTGTTCGGGCACCAGGCAGGTATTAACCATGCCGAATGGAAAAGAGCAGAATAGAGAGAGTACCACTACCAGACCCACACACATCAGTAGAAGAGGCTGCCTAGAGTGTAGCCTGTTTACCAGATAGCCAGTGGAGAGAAAAAATAATACACACCATATAAAACCCACATCACAGCATAGGGGTAACCCCAACAAGAATACCTCATACAATAATAATACTAATAATGGCAGAGCAATTTAACAGCAACTTCATACAAGAAAGAACCCAGTCATCAACAGAGGATTTGCAATAATATGTATCATCGTCCAGTGGAGGAGTGCAGAGGGTATGAATGTGGGTGTTGTTCATAGACACAACAAAGGCCTTAAAAATGTCCACAATCTTCTCGGCCATATGTCATTAGTACACCTCAATACAGTTCACATAACAATGCATAACTTGCAAGCAACCTCCCTTTTAACTAAAATGTCCACCCAAATACTTCTGGCAGGGCAATAATAGTCCAGATCTAATGAACTTCAATGGGAAGTGCATTGGAAAAATAGAGAGTCTGTTGCAGGGTAAAGCACTGGAACGATAGAGGGAAGAGAAAAAGAGAAAGAGAACAAGAGAGATCTTAGCAGGGCCGGTGTACTGTCTGACTGTCCAATGGTTTGTTGGTTTGTATGTTAAAGCTTATCCATGTGATCCATAACGGGTGCGGTCCCAAACGAAAACAACCACGACCTAGAGCGATTACACCGATGATTGAGTTAAATACTTTATAAATTACACACGCTGAAAACAAACAGCCCACACAATCAAACTGTCGCGCCACCCAAGAGCTCCTCCCCAAAGAGCTGAATGAGCTCTCTTTATTTCCTCCTTCCTTACTGCTCATGCGCTCTTAAAGTGGCAGTGCACGGTGAAGGCTCTGTGCAGATTTCGCCACAATTTTATCTCTATTTCTGCTTTTTGTGACTCCTCTCTTTGGCTTGAAAAATGGCTGTGTTTTTCTGTGACTAGGAAGTGACCTAACGTATTCGTTTGGTGTGCTTTCACTGTAAAGCCTTTTTGAAATCGGACACTGTGGTGGGATTAACAACAAGTTTATCTTTAAAATGGTGTGAAATACTTGTATGTTTGAGGAATCTTAATTATGAGATTTCTGTTGTTTGAATTTGGTGCCCTGCACTTTCATTGGTTGTTGTCATATCGATCCCGGTAGCGGGATCTCAGCCATAACAAGTTTTAACCCTTTAACCTAACTCCTAAACTTAACCCTAACCTTAACCCTAAACCCTAGCCTAGCCACCTAGCTCAACAAATCTTTTTACCTGAGATGACGCTGCAGATGGCTATATTGGTCCACTAGTAAAGGCCCCAGTGCACTACTTTATTTTGAATTACTATTAATAAAACGTATGGGGATGCGGAGGATTGCATTCTGATTTTTCAGCACCCCTAATTCCGGTGGCTATGGATGTATCACATCTATAGTAATCCACCTAGACAGCTTGACTCAGGTATATTTATCTGGCTGTTAGAATACAGTTCCTGAATATTTCCCACAAACCCTGCCATTCCAACTGCACCATTACACACACAAGAAAGGTGTCTCTCTCTCTCGCTCTAAGACTGACAAAAACAGACATGGTCCATCCACTCCCACTCACAGGAGCCCTGTCCACACATTAGATTATCTTGGATGAGCAGCTTGGGTAGGATAGGAGGGTAAAAAGGACAAACGCTTTAGCGCTCTGGCTGTCACTGTTGTTTGAAGAGGAGACAAGACAGTTTGAGTGTGCTGGTAAGGCGAGTGGATTTATCCAAATTAGTCATCGGCTTAATAGGACCCTTGGGCTCCATTCATTATTCCACAAACAGCCATCCCTTCCAACTCGGGTGAAACAAGGTATGAAATTAATGTATAAATATTAATGGGCTTTCAATGGAGGAAGGCCTGCTTATCTTCTTAGGCTTGAAGAGACCAAATTTCAAACACAGATGTTGTGAGAATGTTTGGAGCAGGTCCCGTGGGCTGTTTGTTAGTGCTTGAACTGGACATGAGCGATCGAGTGATTAAGTCGTACCAAACACTGATCTGGTCTTTTATCAGGCTCTTATCACTGCCATCAAGCTCTCAGTATCTCTTTATAAAGCAGGTAGGGCCATTATAGCCTGACAAATAGTTATCTTAGGGAGAAAAGAAACATCAAACAAATGCAAGACTGAGAACATTACTTCCCTAAGGGGGCCTTGCTAAAAGCTGTATATCTCAGACAATGTGTCTAGAATGGGGTTCAGAGTCCAGTACATGACAAATACTTGCGAGGTTGTCTCCTATCAAAGTTGTAAGTTGTCACAGAGCTGTATCAACTGCAAAGCATTCAGAACAAATTTTATTTGATCTTATAGAGAAGCCGTAGTCAGGAAGATTGGCTGAAGAACCAGCAAACAGCACCAGAAAAATTATCTAAGACTTCTTTAATTTTGGCATGGTTATCACAGCAAACTAAAGGTGACAATAATCAATACAAGCTTTCCTTGAGTAGATTTACTTTTCCCTGTGGCCTTTTCCAGGAAGGACGGGGCATTGTGAGACACCCGACTCTTAGCAGGATTAAATTAATGCAGAGTAAACCCTGTCTCATCCAGACTGCTTCCTCTCAATATTCAGGCCCTGCCATGGAGCCCAGACATGACATTTCACTCTCTGAGCCCCGACTCCAATATATTTCATTACATGACATCTGTGGCCACATCAGAGGAATGTAGGCGAACCGACCAGGGTGCCTGCAGCGGACACACATCACAGATAGAGAAGAAGCTGTAGAATATATTGCTGACCTTTTACAAAAAACATGACTCAATTTATTGACTTAACGAGTGAGAGCCTCATTTAGGAGAGTGTTGAAAATACCAGTTATTGCAGAAAGAAAGAGAGAGGGAGTGGGAGAGGTGGGGGGGGGGGGAGAAATGGGTCACTCCGTGTTTACTAACCTAAGATATGCTGCGTTCTTTTCCCTGTGCAAATGATGGATGGGACAATTTGGTATTGATGGCTGAACCATGGTCAGTGTGCAGCTAAGGGTTCATTCTTTATGTGGCTGTGCCAGCATGTTGATGGAATGCTGACCTAACTTGCTGACAGAGAGCAAGCCTGAGGGCACTGAGAAGAGCTCTGTGTGATGTTGAGGAGAGGATTAGAAGATTCAGGACAGGACCTTCACCTGTGGAGACCAATGGATTAGTGGATTTAACAGATATATCACATCACACAGCCATTTAAACAATGCTGGCCATTGATTTGTGTGATCAACTTGTGTAATATCTACCCCAGTGAAACAGATTTATATGTTATGTGCCGGGAACGTTTTCACCAGCTATAATTACCAATACATCTGTCACTGACATCAACACTCCCCTCCCTCCATTCCACTCCTTTGCCCCCTAACAGAGAATTACATTATTCTCAATTCAGCCAGCCCTCTAATTTGTTTCCATCAGAGTAAATGTGTACTTATCATATTTCAAAGTCAAATTCAATCAGCTGGAATATGGAGTATGGACTCTGAGAAATGTAGGCAGGGCACCACTAGAACAGCAGCATGCGGCAGAGGTGAAAAAATTCCACAGTTCGACCAATCACACAGCAACCCATGCATGAGACATGTACCCCTCAGGGGATGAACTTGGCATATGCTTACGGTTAATGAATGCACTCATTCAAACCCACGTGCACACGCACACACACACACATGCACGGACATATGTTTCATGCTGCATTTCATCTTATTTTTCCCAAATGATCCTTACGTTAACAGTTACATCAAATACTACATCACTGTTCACACCCCGCCCCCTCTCTCTCCAGCGCTGTGTTTCTAATGCTCTATGCATAATGGGGTGTCACAGTAATAAGGTTTTGTCTGTATCAGTGTCTAGCGTGGCTCCTGTACCTGTGTGGCTAGAATAATTGCACCTGACAGGTATTGGAATCAATACAGTATGATGGTCTTACTATAATCTAGGATACCAATTCGAAGCGTGGTAAGTGTTCATGTTGTTTTTTTGAATAAGAACACTGAACAAAACAATAAACGACAACGTGAAAAACCAAAACAGTTTCGTGTGGAAACAAAACACAGAAAATAATCACCCACGAAACACAGGTGAAAAAAGGTCAGAACGTGACAGAACCCCCCCCCCCCCTCCCCCCCAAAGGTGCGGACTCCGGCCGCAAAACCCAAACCTATAGGGGAGGGTCTGGGTGGATGTCTGTCCATGGTGGCGGCTCTGGAGCGGGATGTGGACCCCACTCCACCATAGTCCTATAGTCCTTCCCCGCCTCTCTACCCGCCTCCGTGGCCTCTTTAACGCGGCGACCCTCGCCGCCGACCTCGGACTGGGGACCCAAGCCAGGGGTCCCGAATGGACGGGAGATTCCGGCAGCACCAGACTGACTGGCGGCTCTGCCAGCTCCTGACTGACTGGCGGCTCTGGCAGCTCTTGACTGACCGGCGGCTCTGGCAGCTCCTGACAGACGGGCGGCTCTGGCAGCTCAGGACAGACGGGCGACTCTGGCAGCTCAGGACAGACGGGCGACTCTGGCGGCTCAGAACAGACGGGAGACTGGCGGCTCAGGACAGACGAGAGACTCTGGCAGCTCAGGACAGACGAGACTCTGGCGGCTCAGGACAGACAAGACTCTGGCAGCTCAGGACAGACGGGAGACTCTGGCGGCTCAGGACAGACGGGAGACTCTGGCGGCTCAGGACAGACGAGACTCTGGCGGCTCAGGACAGACAAGACTCTGGCGGCTCAGGACAGATGGGAGACTGGCGGCTCAGGACAGACGGGAGACTCTGGCAGCTCAGGACAGACGGGAGACTCTGGCAGCTCAGGACAGACGGGAGACTGACAGCGCTGGGCAGGAGGAAGAGTCTGGCAGCTCAGGACAGACGGGAGACTCTGGCGGCTCAGGACAGACGGGAGACTGGCGGCTCAGGACAGACGGGAGACTGACAGCGCTGGGCAGGAGGAAGAGTCTGGCAGCACTGGACAGGCGAGAGCACCTGTAGGAAGGAGACGGAGAGACAGCCTGGTGCAGGGGGCTGCCACCGGAGGACTGGTGCGTGGAGGTGGCACCGGATAGACCGGACCGTGAAGGCGCACTGGAGCTCTTGAGCACCGAGCCTGCCCAACCTTACCTGGTTGAATGCTCCCCGTAGCCAGGCCAGTGCGGTGAGGTGGAATAGCCCGCACTGGGCTGTGCTTTCGAACCGGGGACACCATGCGTAAGGCTGGTGCCATGGAGACGCACTGGAGACCAGATGCGCTGTAAACACCATAGTGTTTCGTGAGAGTCTCCCCTTTCCAACGTCCTTTGTACGCCAACGTTTTTGTGAGAAAACTGATTTTTCAAGATGTCTCATGGTCTGACAAACACGGCTGTAGCCGCAGTTTGACAAATCTCCAAAGTTGATTTCCAAACTGTATCAAGGGTTGATAGAGGCTTTTCCTGATGATAGAAAACATGTCATCCAAAAATGTGCCAAAATCTTGGGAGACACTATTGATGATTATGAATGGCTACAGATATGTTAGAATGCCCAGTTATCTTCATATAATCTCGGACATAAATTACTGTAGTTTAAAACCATCCATAGAATGTACTATATTCCAGTTAAACTGAGTATCATACACTCAGAAATTATATTTTTCTGCTGGAGGTGTAAAGCACAAAAGGGGACATATTTGCATATGTTGTGGTCTTGTGAAGGCTGGCTGAATTCTGGCAAATAGCATGTTGTTTTATCTCAGCATGTCTACAGATTCTCCTTGTTTTTGTTTGCTTGGAAATGTTGATATTGGAGACTGTTATCAGAAGAAACTGTAACCTAGCATTTATAGTGGCAAATAAATGCATTGCCATTAAATGGAAGGTTGGTGGTCCTCCCACAATGTATGGAAGAAATTTAAAATGATGTACAGTATCACTAGATTTGTTTTAAGATTAAGGGTATACTGTGCACATTTCACTAGGTCTGGATGCTGGGCTACTCAGTCCTAGCCCTGGGGGTCTGCTGTACAGGTGTCACTCTGGTCATGGCCTAACACACCTGAAACCAATAATGAATGTCTCACTAAGATCCCAAAGCTGAGTGGGGTGTGTTGGGTTGGGTGCTACAGAGCCATGGACACCTATGGGCAGGACGGGGTGACCCATGAAAGTAAAACGAGCTCTACAGTACTATTAGGCCTATGATATGAGTTATATGGAGGGTGTACTACTTCTGTGTGTTAAAACAAGATGGGAAGGAAGTTGTGTTGTGTTGGGGAGAGAGTTTAGTTATTGACTAGACTGGTGGGGGTCGGTTGTGTGGAAGGCTCGGTTTGGCTGGGCGCTCTGGCTGAATTTGAAATAGAGTATGTCTTCAAGACAATCAAAAGTTGACTTTGTACTTTATTTGTAAGAGTTGTTCATTTGATAGGCTATTCGTTAAAGGGGCAACACAATATTGAGTATTGAATTACAATGTCTCTAGTTGAGTCTTATAAATCACTTAAAAAAATATATATCTTACCTAGCTGGATGACTGGGCACTTTTTCTTACTTTTTGTTGCTCTACATAGAGCTGGATGGAAGGGCCATGGGTCATATTAGATTGTGTAGAAATGCAGGAAATGTGCTTCAGATGCCCATCAAAATGGGAGGACCCCCAGACCCCCTGCCAAGTTATGTCCCCCTCTGCAAATAGCACTGCTGGGTGATTTTGAAAGGTTACAGTCAATCGATCAATAACATAGTAATACACTAAGCAAAAACGTTATTTACATTTTTTTTACAGTATGTAGAATTTATGAGAATAGAAAGGTTCAGAACATTTGTGAAACATTACAGAACAGAAAAATATATGGCAAATAAAAAAACTGGATGGTGTTCAGCGATAGATTGGAAGGGGTTGAGTGGAGCCGAAGGACAGGACTAAAAACAAGCAAAAGGTAGCTATTGTAAAATATACTGTGTACGTGAAATGTATATATATATATATATATATATACAGTTGAAGTCAGAAGGGTAGCCTAGTGGTTAGAGCGTTGGACTAGTAACCGAAAGGTTGCAAGTTCGAATCCCCGAGCTGACAAGGTACAAATCTGTCGTTCTGCCCCTGAACAGGCAGTTAACCCACTGTTCCTAGGCCGTCATTGAAATTAAGAATTTGTTCTTAACTGACTTGCCTAGTTAAATAAAGTTAAAATAAATAAATGAACAGGCCTCACTTATTATCACAGAGTCTAACGATTCACTGGTCTTTTCCCCAAAAAATTAAAGTTAATTTTAGGTTTGGTAACACCTATACCAACTCCTTGTGACCCCAGTTAAATTTAGGTTTGGTAACCCTTATACCAACTCCTTGCGACCCCTCCACCCTTTCGTCCATTCTAGAAATCTATTTCCGAATAAGACAACATAATACGTAAATCTATTTTAAAATAATACCACATAAAATGTCTCATGATATAAAAAAAAAATGTTTACTGAGTTTGCAAGGAGTGTTTGGCCATATAATATACATTTGTTACCTTTAGAATCCATTCCCCTGGCATTTTGCCTAGATTTTTCAACCCAAAATAAGTTATCCTGTGGCAAATTTAGTCAATTTCTCATCGTAAGGAATTGGAAATATTTAATCCCTGGCCTCTACTAAAAAGTTAGGTAAAACGTGATCTCATATGTCTTCCATCACATAGAGACCGTAATCTCTATGAACCACTAATCGATCTAAAAGGATTTACACCACTATGTGAAAGTTCCATTCCTGCTACTTTCCGTAGGATTTGTTGTTTCGCTTTTGAAACGATGCATTGGTAGCATTTTCTACGAATACAGCAGGCTCCATATCCACTTTACACTCTCTTTTCCAATGACCAATAGCCCCACACCTGAAACGAGACTCTGTCTCCCTACTCTCAAATAAAGTATTCAGGAAGACCTTATTATTCCCTAAATAAAGAATTCAGGAAGACCTTCTTTTCAGGAAGACCTTCCTGAATTCTTTATTTGATTTGAATTCATAATAATTAATTGGTCATGGCACTTAATACCTTGTATTAGTACTGATTCCATAGCGTCTTCAAATGTATTACTGGAGAATACGGAGGACTTAATGGCTTTTTCCCGTATTGCCTCCAATATCCCTATTATTGATAACACACATCACCAAAATTATTCATACTTGTCTTCCTATTTCCACACAATCTGCCATGGTTCACCACTCCAACAGGGCACAAAACGAATCTCCCATTCACACACACACTCACACCCTGCGCTATTACAGCCACTGCAACTGGGCCATTTGTTCTCCCGTTACAGGTTTAGCAGGGAACCAACTCCACCCAGAATCGTTATACAATGGGCCTACCGAATTAAACTCAGGCTCTCCAGGTCCGTATCCCATTCTTTGTTGACAATATGTCAAAATGAGTGGAAACAGATATAGTAACTTGCCAACATTGTTTGTTGCCAGCTCTGCTCCACTGATCTGGACTCTTTGGTTGGACTACAAATCGTGGTGAACCCTGATCACATCTGTTAGGTTCTTATTTTTCAGAATAAATAACTCACGGACAGTAGAGAAGCTTAACCAAGTTTAATTATTACCAAAGGGCCGTTACAGCTGTAATTCAGACAAAAGACATGCCTTCAATGGTTTCTCCCCTTTTCAGTACTGTCACATGCAATTATTTTCCCTGCACTCAGCACGTTCCAAGCTTAGTTGTCTTACTACAGAGAACTATTAACTTCTCACTCCTTTATATACTATGCATCTGATCTATCATGTCTTTAATATCTCAATGCTCAAAGTTTACCCCGAATCCAACAGTAGTCTCAACAGCACTCTGTAGAGTAACACAATGGTGTAGCCTGAGGACCTCTAGTGTTCATCCTCCTTTGGGTACATTGACTTCAATACAAAACCTAGGAGGCTCATGGTTGTCACCCCCTTCCATAGACTTACACAGTAATTATGACAACTTCTGGAGGACGTCCTCCAACCTATCAGAGCTCTTGCAGCATGAACTGACATGTTGTCTACCCAATCAAAGGATCAGAGAATTAATCTAGTACTGAAAGCATAAACTACAGCTAGCTAGCACTGCAATGCATAACATGTAAGTAGTATACTAAAAGAGAGAAAGTTTTTAACAAATTAAACAAATCTGCATGGAAACAGAATATTTGCATTAGAATCCTCTGCCATGAAGATGCATTAAAACAAGGTGCCATTGCACTATGGATGATAATAAAGCTGTGTATCAAAGTTTTCCGCTGTGAAAACTAAACTGTGCACAGGTATGTGATGTGATTCTCTATGGGACTGAGCTGGTGCCAGACTGAGCCTGCATCCCAGGGACCTAAGGATGCCCTACTCCTCTGTAACACCCTTGCTCACTACGCGCTCCCTCTTTACCAGGGAGCACAGAGAGAAACACTGTAAGCAAGCCTCAGTGTCATGGCTGCAGTTGGTGCCAAGTTAGCCAATCTCCCCTGTGTGTGATCTCAGAGGTGTCTGAGAGCCATGTGAGCTCATTAGCACTGTTGGATCTTTCCAGTGTCGGCCCCAACACAACCAGCTGACAAAACAGACTGTAAGTCACAGTCACACACAAACACAGGCTGAAACAGACTTGCACACGCACACACACGCACACACATACAGACACACACACACAGGCCACACAAAAATTGGATGAAGACATTCTATAGCGGCAGGCTCTCAACAGCAACCCTAACCCCAAAGATTTAAATGTTTTATTTGTACCACTGGTTCCATTGAGAACTCCCTGTTTTTACAAAATATTATGCCAAATGATCCCTGTCTTGCCAAGCTATTTTGACTCTCTGCATGTGAGTCGGGGTATGTGTCTGCCTTACCCGGAGGACACAATTCTGTATTAGACTCTGTCTGTGGGTTTTATTCTGTGAATAATGTGAAATTGTATAGGTGTCCAGATGAGATCACCCACTGGCAAAAGTTTAATTATGTGTTTACCAGAGCTTCAGGCTGTGTGAGTGGTGCAGTGGCAGGCCAGACTCCATTGTGTATTCTGCCCTGTGTCTATTCTTTGCTTCCTGGGCCGTCCTGGGAAAACAGGTTCCCAGAATACCTTTATCTTCCTCTCCCTGTAGCATCCATCACTGTGTTTCTTAATTCTCCTTATATATACAGCAGGGGAAAGTCAGCCTGCCCTTGCCTTGCCAGAGGAAACATCCCATTGCATTAATGTACAGGATTATTAAAGCTAGCTAATGACTGCTAACAAGTATAATATGTGCATGACTTTCATGTAGAATGGTCAGAGGCTATGCTGTTCTATACAACACCTGCTTTACATGGCAATGTTTCAATTGCCCATCGCTGAAATGTGAAATGTGTCGGAACCAACTAGCTATTGAACATGAGGTATTGACATAACTCAAGACCATGTTAGCCTGCTGAGCTAAAGCCAAGGTGCTTCAAAGATAATTAGTAAAAATCCAAATAACTTCACAGATCTTCATTGTAAAGGGTTTAACCTCTCTAAGCACCGAACCAGTTAGCGGGATGAAATTCGACAACATACGGCGATCGCTACCTAAATAGTCATATTAAACATTCATGAAAATACAAGTGTCTCACATGTATCGAAAGCCTAGAATCTTGCTAATCCAACTGCGTTGTCAGATTGAAAAAAAGCATTTACTGCGAAAGAATACGATGCGATTATCTGAGGATAGAGCCCCATTAAAAATAACTATTTCAACCAGCACAGGCGTAACAACATCACAAATTGCAATAAAATAAGTAGTTTACCTTTGACGATCTTCCTCTGTTTGCAATCCCAATGCTTACACAATGAATGGTCTTTTGTTTGATAAAATCAATTTTTATAGCCTAACATGAAACATTTTGTGAACCGCTTGTGTCATTAATTCCGTCTCATTCAATTTTCGACGACACATTCGATGGAAATACACACACGAAACGTGACTTTTCCAGTCATGTTTGGTTTCATTGCAATCAACTGGTTTGTTTGTAACACAACCAAACTTGATGGGTCATTTCGCGAGACGTATTGACTGAAATAAACCGATTTGAAGACAACAAGTAATGTGCACCAATGATATGACCACTGTTTCGTTGATTGACTGTATTTTAACCCAATGACCACTGATCGTCTTGAAATCTAGCTGGGTAGATAGCCAATGAGCTGAGGTAAACGGCAATATATAATGTTTATGTGTTGGAAGACCAACCTATGTAGTAAACTCCTGCGTAAAGACGGTCATTCGCCATTGAAGATTCATACTGGAAGGAGCCAAGCTTGTGACGCACAGCCCTTTTCAGTAACTCGCATCTTCAGCTATTTATATATCGAACATCATGGCGAATAAGTCAGGGAAAGCTAAATCTAAGACTAGATATACAAATGTAGACAAAATTATAGAGGAAATTGATCGTGACAGTGAAACAGATCTTCTTTTAGAAGACGAATCAGCTAGCGACCATAGCTATGACTCCAAAATGGAAGCATATTTTTGAACGGAGAGGACATCGTTTTGGACTGGTAAGTTCTTCTCATGCTAATGCCGTTGTTTGAAATTAATAATATAAAATATTATTTGTGATTTCTTTAAGCATTTTATTTGCAATAAATAAAAATGTAATGAAATTTGTAAAGTACACATTGGCTATGCGTTGTGGGTGGGGGTATGTTTGTATGTATGTGAATGACACATAGCCTATGTTTGTGTGTGTGTATATAAAATGGAATGGAGTCGAATGTAACAGCAAACCCACACATCGCAACACAGCTCCGCCCCACCCCCACATGAAATAGCCTATTTGAGGCAGGCCCACAACAATGGACAAAGTTAAATGGAACAGCACTTTATGTTCCCTGTACTCTATATATCTGTTTATTATACCTGTTGATACAGGGCTCATCAGTGAAACTATTCTAACTGAACATTTTCTTTCACAGTGACACTGACTCCGAATGGGAGCCCCCAGTGCCAAGGTGTCCATCCCCCACTGAAGCTGGTTCATCCAGCCGGACACCTGTTGTCTCCGGCTCCACACCTCCCGGGCCATCTAGAGGTGTGAAGGCACTGACAAAGAAGCAGAGGAGGGGAAGTGTGCCACCTGCTAACGAAGGGACAGAAGGGCGTTGGCACACTGTCCTAGAAGATGATGTGGAGCCACCTCCACCAACATTTAGGCCGAAAAGGAAGCTAGGTGAACATGACGTCAACTTACAGCCCCCTTCAGCTTTTTCAGCTGTTTTTCACCCAATCCATTGTCGATTCGCTCGTGTCTCACACAAATAAGTATGGGGAGAAGAAGCAAGCAGGCAAAGGTAGCATGTCAGACTTGTTCTGCTACCTTGCACTGGTCGTCTACATGGGGCTGGTGAAGCTGAAAAGCCTGAAGGACTACTGGAAAACATAATCTTTCTACCAGCTACCTTTCCCCATGACTGTTATGTCTTGCAAAAGGTTTCTGGTTATTTCACAGACGCTTCATATCAGTGACCCAAAGGATGATGAAGCGAATGACAAGAAGAGAGGCACAGCAACGTTTGATAGACTGTGCAGAATTAAACCTCTCTACCAGAGCATTGTTGAGGCCTGCAAAACCTACTTTCAGCCAGCCCAGAATGTGTCAATAGATGAGAGGATGGTAGCCTCAAAGGACAGAATGGCCTCAAACAGTACATGAGAAACAAACCAACCAAGTGCGATTACAAGCTGTTTGTGTTGGCTGATTCTGTGTGTGCCTACACATGCCATTCTTTTGTCTATGATGGGAAGAACAGTTTTGCTACCGGTAAGGGACTTAGCTATGACTCTGTAATGGAGTTATTGGATTTTCAACTGCTAGGGAAGGGCTACAAACTGTTTGTGGATAACTTCTACACAAGCCCTACCCTGTTTGCAGACCTTAGGAAGCGGGAAGTGTGGGCTTGTGGCACCATTCGTACCAACAGGGTGGGCTTTCCGAAGACGAAGGTGAACGACATGCCTAAGCGGGCTGAGCGGGGGACCATGCGATGGATCCGTGAAGATGGCCTGCTTTTTGTAAAGTGGATGGATACCAGAGAGGTGTTGATGTGCACAACAATCCACAAGTCCTTCAGTGGGGATCATGTCATCAGACGTGTGAAGGACGGTGCCGGGGCATGGACCACTAAAAATGTCCCCATTCCAACTGCAGTAAAGGACTACAACACAACTGCAGTAAAGGACTACAACAAGAGCATGGGAGGTGTGGACCTGTCAGATGCGCTGATATGCTATTACAATGTCCTCCATAAGACGATGAAATGGTACAAGACATTCTTCTATCATTTCATCGACATTGATGTGGTGAATGCATTCATCCTACACAAGGAAATGACTAAGAGCTGTGGAAAGCCCTTCCTCTCACAGAAAGCCTTCAGAGAGCTGCTCATCAAGGAGCTTGCTGGCTGCAGCACCACTGCACCACCTCTACCTACTCTACCTCTGTCCCTTCTGCTCCTGCCACAAGTGTTCATCTGCCCAAATGTATTTCTGCAGGCATGGATGTGCCTAAGGGCCAAAAGGGCACAGCATGGAGGCGTCGCTGTGTTTGCAAGATGAAGTCCCCCATCACCTGCACCACATGCTTGGTGACCCTCTGCTTTACAGCAGAA
Source organism: Oncorhynchus mykiss (assembly GCF_013265735.2). Taxonomy (NCBI): domain Eukaryota; kingdom Metazoa; phylum Chordata; class Actinopteri; order Salmoniformes; family Salmonidae; genus Oncorhynchus; species Oncorhynchus mykiss. Next base: position 27,329,227 of record NC_048569.1, on the reverse strand, counting down.
AAGACTGCTATGGCACCTGGCATCAGCAGCACAATATTGTGTAGAGCTTTGGCAAAGTGGGTGGGGTTATATCCTTCCTGATTGGCCCTGTCCGGGGGTCTCATCAGATGGGGCCACAGTGTCTCCTGATCCCTCCTGTCTCAGCCTCCAGTATTTATGCTGCAGTGGTTTATGTGTCGGGGGGCTAGGGTCAGTTTGTTATATCTGGAGTACTTCTTCTGTCTTATCCGGTGTCCTGTGTGAATTTAAGTATGCTTTCTCTCTTTCTCTCTCTCGGAAGACCTGATCCCTAGGACCATGCGTCAGGACTACCTGGCATGATGACTCCTTGCTGTCCCCAGTCCACCTGGCCTTGCTGCTGTTCCAGTTTCAACTGTTCTGCCTGTGGCTATGGAACCCTAAACTGTTCATATTTACTCTTGAGGTGCTGTCCTGTTGCATCCTCTACAACTACTGTGATTATTATTATTTGACCCTGCTGGTCATCTATGAACGTTTGAAAATCTCAGCCATGTTCTGTTATAATCTCCACCCGGGACAGCCAGAAGAGGACTGGCCACCCCTCATAGCCTGGTTCCTCTCTAGGTTTCTTCCTAGGTTTTGGCCTTTCTAGGGAGTTTCTCCTAGCCACCGTGCTTCTACACCTGCATTGCTTGCTGTTTGGGGTTTTAGGCTGGGTTTCTTTACAGCACTTTGAGATATTAGCTGATGTACGAAGGGCTATATAAATACATTTGATTTGATAGAGGACTGAGGGTCTTCCAAATATTGAAAGTGTGTAAATAGTTGCCCATGTAATTTTGTAAATGTATTTTTTTTTCTTTTTTTCCCCCCATATTTTCTTCTCCATTTTTTGGGAGTGTGTGTTAGAATACCATTTTGGTATTTTGTATATAGTTATTTGTTTCAAAATGTATACCTTCACCAATTAGGCCACTTGGGTACATTTGGGTTACTTGTGTGGGACACCTGGGTGACTTCATGATAAATGTCATGTAGCACACTCATTTTGGAAATTATAATTCTGAAACTTTCCACAAGTACTGTTGCCCTCATGTTTTTTACTGAATTTTAAATCTTGTTCATTTTAAAGATGATGATACGACAATAAAAATAAAAAACATATGTTTTTTTCATTGTATTATCTAAACCAGATCTATTGTGTTATATTCTCCTACATTCAATTCACATATACACAAACTTTCTTTCAAATGGTACCAAGAATATGCATATCCTTGGTTCTGGGCCAGAGCTACAGGCAGTTAAATTTGGGTATGTCTTCAGGCGGAAATTGAAAAAAGTAGGGGGTAGCTCTAAGAGGATTTATTAAACACTGTTTCCCATGCTTTCCCATACTTGTTCAATGAACCATAAACATTTAATGAACATGCATCATGCACCAACTAGCTTATGAACATGCATCTGGTCATTAAGACACTAATAGCTTACGGACGGTAGGCAATTAAGGTCACAGTTATGAAAACTTAGGACACTAAAGAGGCCTTTCTCCTGACTCTGAAAAACTGACTCTGAAGAAAGATGCCCAGGGTCCCTGCTCAACTGCGTGAACGTGCCTTAGGCATGCTGCAAGGAGGCATGAGGACTGCAGATGTGGCCAGGGCAATAAATTGCAATGTCCGTAGTGTGAGACACCTAAGACAGCGCTACAGGGAGACAGGATGGACAGCTGATCATCCTCGTAGTGGCAGACCACGTGTAACAACACCTGCACAGGATCGGTACATCCGAACATCACACCTGTGGGACAGGTACAGGATGGCAACAACAACTGCCCGTGTTACACCAGGAATGCACACTCCCTCCATCATTGCTCAGACTTTCTGCAATAGGCTGAGAGAGGCTGGACTGAGGGCTTGTAGGCCTGTTGTAAGGCAGGTCCTCACCAGACATCACCGGCAAAAACATCACCTATGGGCACAAACCCACCATCGCTGGACCAGACAAGACTGGCAAAAAGTGCTCTTTACTGATGAGTCGCGGTTTTGTCTCTCCAGGGGTGATGGTCGGATTTGCGCTTATCGTCGAAGGAATGATCGTTACACCGAGGCCTGTACTCTGGAGCGGGATCGATTTGGAGGTGGAGGGTCCATCATGTTCTGGGGCGGGTGTCACATTATCATCGGAATGAGCTTGCTGTCATTGCAAGCAATCTCAACACTGTACGTTACTGGGAGGACATCCTCCTCCCTCATGTGGTACCCTTCCTGCAGACTCATCCTGACATGACCCTCTAGCATGACAATGCCACCAGCCATACTGCTCATTCTGTGCTTTATTTCCTGCAAGACAGGAATGTCAGTGTTCTGCCATGGGCAGCGAAGTGCCCGGATCTCAATCCCATTGAGCACATCTATCTCAGACCTGCTGCATCGGAAGGTGAGGGCTAGGGCCATTCCCCCCAGAAATGTCCGGGAACTTGCAGGTGCCTTGGTGGAAGAGTGGGGTAACATCTCACAGCAAGAACTGGCAAATCTGGTGAAGTCCATGAGGAGGAGATGCACTGCAGTATTTAATGCAGCTGGTGGCCACACCAGATACTTACTGTTACTTTAGATTTTGAACCCCCTTTGTTCAGGGACACATTATTCAATTTCTGTTAGTCACATGTCTGTGGAACTTATTCAGTTTATGTCTCAGTTGTTGAATATTGTTATGTTCATACAAATATTTACACATTTTAAGTTTGCTGAAAATAAACGCAGTTGACATTGAAAGGACATTGCTTTTGAGTTTAAAATGAAAAAATGTAGTATGATGCAGTCTGGAGGTAAGACATACAAGTATACTTCAGTGATGGTTTGTGACAGTGTAATGGTTTGTTCAGGGGCTTGTGAGTTGCCATCGTACTGTAACGTCCCATTCAACAGCACGTCTAATGCTCATTTTGGAAGAAACGCTAAAAGCGTTGCACCATAGAAAAGAGTGATACAACTGAAAGTGGTGACACATATTACAGGGGATTCAGCTTTCATTTAGAATGAAAAATTAAAGCTATGCCTACATGGATTCAAAGAGGGAAAAGAAGTGAAATCTATTAAAAAAGTGACCATTCACTCCACACAAGCAGTCTTTGGAGAAATATTGCTTCTTTTTTTGCAATTGAAGTGAGCTAGCCTCCTCTCTCCTTAATTTAAACGTAGTTTCTAAAGAGCCTCTGCCTTGATCTGTCTCAGACGAAAATCCCTGCAGATCAGGGCGCAACTCCGCCCACCAATGTCTCTTCAACCGGGTGCTCAGAGACATAGCAATAAAATATTAATATCTCCAGCATCAAGATTCTACCACCACTACCGTCCCCTCCAACCTGCCCACCTCCTGCCAATTTACACCTGGAGGATTAGTTTCAAGTGAAGGAGCCTCCTTCACAGACAAGGCAAGGGGGGATCTAGACAGCGGGGTGAGAGACAGCTGGGGCACTGGGCCTGAAATGTTCAACATCCCAGAACGCCCTGCAAACAAATTAAACATCCATTTATTATAAAATGATATTGGTACAAAGTCCCTTCTGGGCAAGCATGGTGAGCAACAGCCCCCAAGCAGTGAGAAAACTAAGTGAGCCATAAACCCACATCAGAGTAGATTAATTACAGTTAGAGCTTGACTAAAACAGAAGATAATTCTGGCTACTGTTACTTTTTTTAAAGATATAAGAGCCATGGAGAACTGCAAAAGTGTTTTTACTGCTCTCAACAACATTGCTGCCTTGAATTTAACAGGCGCTATCGACAAAGATCTGTGGAACAACGACTACTTTCTGCACAAGGTAAGTGTGAACCAGAGTGACTTGACACAACGGGGGGGGCAAACAAGCTGTACAAACAAAACATAAATTACACAGGAACTCTTACTTAGTTAAAGGGGTTCCAGTCTGCTGTGAAGTGTTCATCAATGTATACGGGTAAGAGTCTAGCTACATTTCCACATATTATACGTTCTTTTATCGGAAAGTTGTTTTCATTGCAAGTTAAAGCATACTATAAGCTAGCTAGCAAACATTAGTTTGCTGGCTCGCTCGCTAACATTACATGTATGATCTGTGAAGTAATATTATTTGTATTTCAGCCATTTGAATTGCTAGTTATAGCCTAATGTTGGTTCACTAGCTAACATTGAACCTAGTTGGTTAGCTTTAGCTACCTGCAGATTCATACTACAGCATTTCATGAACGGTGGCTAGCTATGACTCCTGAGGGCTCCCGAGTGGTGCAGCGGTCTAAGGCACTCCATCTCAGTGCTAGAGGTGTCACTACAGACCCTTGTTCGATTCCAGGCTGTATCACAACCGGCCGTGATTGGGAGTCCCATAGGCGGCACACAATTGACCCAGCTTCGTCTGGGTTAGGGTTTGGACGGGGTAGGCCATCATTCTAAATAAGAATTTGTTCTTAACTGTCTTAACTGTATTTCATGAACATGTGGACATGTCTAGACAATAGTGACAGATCCACTTAGCTAGATGTGGCTGGGGGGTGGTTAAAGCGTTTCTTTCACATGACCCATCAATTTAGACAAGTGTGTCTGGGTAAGCATCCTCTAATAATTATAACATATTTACATTATATTTTTTATCTGGACACTTTCTATTTTTGATATTGCTACTATGCAGATATGCAAGTAAAAATTTCACTGTACCGTTTACACCATCTCTATCCTGTGCATGTGACAAATAAACATTGATTTTGTTTGATATAGAGTGTGTTTACCAGAGACGGTAATGTGAAGAACAACATGACCTGCACCAAAGTCAGATTAGCATATAAGCCAAGGACTAGATCAAGTGCATTTTTGCCATGACTTTCACCACTTTTAGTCGTAATCTTTTGTTGTTTACTACACTACTCACTCTGTTTAGCAAATGGCCTCACATGTGAATCTGTAAAGAGATGGATGGGGCTAAGGCTTAATAGGGTGTGAATAGGTGTAGACAAAGAAGAGCTCTCCAGTAGGTGTACCAAAATATTCAAGGGCCCTTTTCTCAAAAGTGGGGTTACAAGTGTACCAACTTTCAAAGCAGCATTGCTTTCACATTATTCCTCAACTGCAGTGTATGATATGATACCATTTTCTGGCTCAGAGTCTCTACTTTTATCCAATGTAAAAAACAATTTCAAATTGTGCAACATAAAACCCAATTGAGGCCTATTTTAATTAAGACTCCGTAATGTTTAATCTGTAAGTGTTGATTTCAATAACAATTTTCTTACATACATTAATGGATATTTTAAAATATTAACATGAATATTGAAAAAACACCATCTTTGATTTGGTTAATCTTTCAATATATTGTTGAATATAATATACTCGAAGGGCATATCAAAGTTCTTACTAATGTAAGAAAATTGTTATTGAAATCAAAATACTACTCAAATTACAGAGCAAGTGCTAAAGCTTCATATGACACCACATTTTGCTTAAACCTACAGATGAAACCTGATGGAGACTTAAAGGAGGCCTCGATAAGGTAGACATATCATAAATATGTCAACTCTGATAAAAAAACATGTTCAATTATGCTTTTAGATACAAATTTCAAATATATGTCAACAATCCTTACTCCAAATGACCCTTCTATGGATTACATTTCGTGAAAATCAAAGAATGGTCTTTTTATGTCCTGGTTTTGTGAGGAATCACTCTTTTCTTTCTTTTTACTTTCCATTGAACTTGAGAGATGATAGACAAATAATTAACTGAGATGCCATTAAAGTATGTCTTCATGTGTCTTTTTATGTTGATGTCAAGTGTATTGTGTAATAATATCAGAAAAATACATTATTTAGTTCAATGTCTGCCCCCATCAAAATTCACTCAGTCTCAGCTGGATTCATTTTTTGGATGTTCTTGAAAACAAGCCTTAAAAATATTCATGAATATGTATATCAGTGTACTCTCAAGGCTCAAACAAACCATTGTATTATTCTCAAGGGAAGAATAACTAGAAATTGTGAAGTTAGACAGAGATTCAAAGGCATTCACAAATATAATAACCTAACAAAATGAACAATACTGTCTGTATGCCCTCCAAAATGTTCCCACAAACAGCTAACTCAGAAACATCTCACCTAAAGAAGACAAGCAGTTCTCAGAATTGTTTACTTTTCTCAGTTTTCTCAACACAAACAAAATACTCCCTAAAGGTTCAAGGAAGTGAAAGATGTCTTAACTGTGCACCAGGATTTTTAAAGACTCAATACACTCGAGCAGGATTCCCCAACTGGTGGCCCGCAAACCAAATTTGGCCTGCAGGTGGTTTTCAGAGGTTTTTTTTTGTATTGATTTATTTGACTTGTTTTACATAAAAGATTGGAAAAACACCAGCAAATAAGCTCCAATTGGTTTAAAAAACATATATTCCAGTATAATAGTGTGAAATTATTATGTTTTAGTCAAATGTTATATCTGTTTGGGCTTGTTGTGGTCAATTTGAGGTCTACAAATTGACCAGTCCCCTGACCATGTGCTCAGGAAGAAATCAGCCCGTGGCTGAATCTAGTTGATGATTCCTGCACTACAGGTACAATTGATGTCGGAAGTTTACATACACCTTAGCCAAATACATTTAAACTCAGTGTTTCACAATTACAGACATTTAATCTAGTAAAAAATCCCTGTCTTAGGTCAGTTAGGATCACCACTTAATTTTAAGAATGTGAAATGTCAGAATAATAGTAGAGAGAATGATTTATTTCAGCTTTTATTTATTTCATCACATTCCCAGTGGGTCAGACGTTGACATACACTCAATTAGTATTTGGTAGCATTGCCTTTAAATTGTTTAACTTGGGTCTAACATTTCAGGTAGCCTTCCACAAGCTTCCCACAATAAGTTAGGTGAATTTTGGCCCATTCCTCCTGACAGAGCTGGTGTAACTTAGTCAGGTTTGTAGGCCTCCTTTCTCGCACATGCTTTTTGAGTTCTGCTCACAAATTTTCTATAGGATTGAGGTCAGTCCAATACCTGGACTTTGTTGTCCTTAAGCCATTTTGCCACAACTTTGGAAGTATGCTTGGGGTCATTGTCAAAGTAGATGTCCTAACTGACTTGCCAAAACTATAGTTACTTAACAAGAAATATGTGGAGTGGTTGAAAAACGAGTTTTAATGTCTCCAACCTAAGGGTATGTACACTTCCGACTTCAACTGTAGGTGTATTAAGATAGGGGACATATGAGGGTTTTGAAAGCAAAAATGTGTGGACGGTACCAGTCAATATGAAATCATGCACCGACCATAGGAATGCTTTGTCCTAGTTCATTATTTTATTGCACTGCTAGATCAATACATTTAATTTCAGTGTATAGTAGTTATGCAACAAAGATGTCCTTTAGAGACCGTTTACAAGCATACCAAACATTGTGATGTACTGTAAAATAAATATAGATATATAATATTCATATAGGATGTGTAGCTACAGTGCCTTGCGAAAGTATTTGGCCCCCTTGAACTTTGCGACCTTTTGCCACATTTCAGGCTTCAAACATAAAGATATAAAACTGTATTTTTTTGTGAAGAATCAACAACAAGTGGGACACAATCATGAAGTGGAACGACATTTATTGGATATTTCAAACTTTTTTAACAAATCAAAAACTGAAAAATTGGGTGTGCAAAATTGGGTGTGCAAAATTACTTTTGCTGCGATTACAGCTGTAAGTCGCTTGGGGTATGTCTCTATCAGTTTTGCACATCGAGAGACTGACATTTTTTCCCATTCCTCCTTGCAAAACAGCTCGAGCTCAGTGAGGTTGGATGGAGAGCATTTGTGAACAGCAGTTTTCACTTCTTTCCACAGATTCTCGATTGGATTCAGGTCTGGACTTTGACTTGGCCATTCTAACACCTGGATATGTTTATTTTTGAACCATTCCATTGTAGATTTTGCTTTATGTTTTGGATCATTGTCTTGTTGGAAGACAAATCTCCGACTCCATCAGGTTTTCTTCCAGAATGGTCCTGTATTTGGCTCCATCCATCTTCCCATCAATTTTAACCATCTTCCCTGTCCCTGCTGAAGAAAAGCAGGCCCAAACCATGATGCTGCCACCACCATGTTTGACAGTGGGGATGGTGTGTTCAGCTGTGTTGCTTTTACGCCAAACATAACGTTTTGCATTGTTGCCAAAAAGTTCAATTTTGGTTTCATCTGACCAGAGCACCTTCTTCCACATGTTTGGTGTGTCTCCCAGGTGGCTTGTGGCAAACTTTAAACAACACTTTTTATGGATATCTTGAAGAAATGGCTTTCTTCTTGCCACTCTTCCATAAAGGCCAGATTTGTGCAATATACGACTGATTGTTTTCCTATGGACAGAGTCTCCCACCTCAGCTGTAGATCTCTGCAGTTCATCCAGAGTGATCATGGGCCTCTTGGCTGCATCTCTGATCAGTCTTCTCCTTGTATGAGCTGAAAGTTTAGAGGGACGGCCAGGTCTTGGTAGATTTGCAGTGGTCTGATACTCCTTCCATTTCAATATTATCGCTTGCACAGTGCTCCTTGGGATGTTTAAAGCTTGGGAAATCTTTTTGTATCCAAATCCGGCTTTAAACTTCTTCACAACAGTATCTCGGACCTGCCTGGTGTGTTCCTTGTTCTTCATGATGCTCTCTGCACTTTTGACGGACCTCTGAGACTATCACAGTGCAGGTGCATTTATACAGAGACTTGATTACACACAGGTGGATTGTATTTATCATCATTAGTCATTTAGGTCAGCATTGGATCATTCAGAGATCCTCACTGAACTTCTGGAGAGAGTTTGCTGCACTGAAAGTAAAGGGGCTGAATAATTTTGCACGCCCAATTTTTCAGTTTTTGATTTGTTAAAAAAGTTTGAAATATCCAATAAATGTCGTTCCACTTCATGATTGTGTCCCACTTGTTGTTGATTCTTCACAAAAAAATACAGTTTCATATCTTTATGTTTGAAGCCTGAAATTTGGCAAAAGGTTGCAAAGTTCAAGGGGGCCGAACACTTTCGCAAGGCACTGTACCTCTGAGAGAAAACACACGGAGGCAGAACTCCACTCCTTCCTAGAGGGAATCTTGCTACCTAAACTATCAGAGACCGACCAAGAAGATCTCAACTCCCCCTTCACTCCTGAGGAGATCCTGGAGGCAATTACCTCCATGCCACCTAATAAGTCCCCAGGCCCAGATGAATTCCCCAGAGAGTTCTCCAAAGCTTTTTGGCCCCAGCTCAGCCCTATCTTCATGCCAATGCTGGAGGATTTTTGCAAAAACGGAGTTCTCCCAGACTCCATGCACACCTCTTTCCTGCTCGTCCTTCCGGCCCATAAGCTTGTTGGATTTCGACTACAAAATAATTACCAAATTGCTCACCAAAAGACTAAACACTCTTCTTCCCAAAATAATAAAAGCGGACCAAACTGGATTTATTAGAGACAGATACTCTTCTGATAGCATTCGCTGTCCTTTTGATATTATTGATCAAGTAAACACACAGAAGACCCCTGTCCTGCTGGCTTCACTGGATGCTGAGAAGGCGTTTGACAGGATGGAGTGGAGCTTTCTGTTTTCAGTCTTAGAAAAGTTCAATATGGGCCCAAACTTTATTAAATGGATCAAATCACTATACTCTCATCCAAATGCCATGGTGACTACTAACGGACTAAACTCTGACAGATTCCCTTTGGAATGGGGCACAAGACAAGGGTGCTCGCTGTCCCCCCTGCTCTACTTGTTGGGGGCAATCCAAGTATTATGGGTGTTTCTGCAGGCGGCCTGCAGCACAAGATTTCACTTTATGCGGATGATGTCTTGCTCTACATATCCAACCCTGAGAAATCCCTCCCATTTTAGACACAATTGCTCAGTATGGCAAGTTTTCAGGTTATACGATAAATTTTAACAAATCCACTGTCTGCCCTCTCAATATTACACTCACCAGCTCTATGAAGACACTATGTCATTTCCAATGGAGGACACAGGGGTTTCAATACCTTGGGATCTTCATAACACCAGATCTGAATAGCTTTTTCAATGAAAATTATCTTCCACTCCTGGATCGAATCAAGAACGATCTCCAAACCTGGATCTCCCTCTCAATTAGCTTACTAGGAAGAATTAATGTCATCCGTATGAACATCCTCCCTAGACTGAACTATTTATTTCAGATGCTCCTATGCTATCTCCCAGTTTCCTTTTTCATAAACAACTAACCAAAGCATCACCAAATGTATATGGGTCAATAAAAAACCTAGGATCAAGTTCTCCACTCTATCGAAACCTGAATCTAAGGGTGGTCTTGCCCTTCCCTCCCTTCAATTGTACTACTGGTCTGCCCAAATCCGCAACATGCTAACATGGATCAGAAACAGACAAGAGTCAACGTGGATTCAGATAGAAGCCCAATCCTGTGGTTCTTTGCCCCTAAGCTCAATTATATTCATTAATAACTTTAGTGAAGTGGGCAACATAGGCAAAACCTTTGTGATTTACAGCACCCTACTAGCGTGGAGGGACTGTAAGAAATACATGGGCATTTCCTCCCAAATATGTTCTCACTCGCCTATAGTAGGCAACCCAGACTTGCAGACATACTGCTGCACAGAAAATACTAGATGAACAGTTTGATATGACACCGTGTATCTATCTTCTTAATGCCCAGCAGGACTTTGTTCTTGATCCTGACAGAGAACATTTTCTTATGACTATTACATACTTTGCTAAGAAATGTATTCCTATATTGTGGGCCTCTAATACCTCTCCTACATTTAAAATGTGGATTGACCAGATTGTTGATTTTCTCCCTCTTGAAAGCTCACTTATGACCTCCACAAGAGACAGCCCAAGTTTGATAAACTCTAATCTCCACTACTCAACTATATTTCAAATTGGACAGAGTGAATGGGGTGATTAGTGGAATGAGCAGATACATGTTGTGTAAGGTGCCTTGATAGTGCTCTTGCAAGTTTTATATATATGCTTATTTTTTAATTGTTCTTTGTGTGTATATATGTGTGCATATATGTACATGTATGTAAGATATGTATATAATATATATATATATATATAATAACTTTTTTTATATATATTATTACAACTTTTTTTTTTAAGCCTGTCACATCTGTGAATGTGGAATGTGTTTTGTTGGTTGATTGAAAAAGAAAACTTAATAAAACTTTAAATATTTAAAATACAAATATAAAAGTGTTATTGTTTATTAGTTTACTCCAATTGGGGGAAGGGTGGTGGGGTTTGAAGGGAAAAACAAAGGTATATTCGAAAACTATTGTGACGAGCCTCCCACTCTGTCTGCCGTATTCTGTCTTTGTTCTTGTTTCCTTATTAGGATGCCGGTGGGCGGAGTTGGGAGGGTCGTCAGCTTCATGGGAAACACCTGGGCCAGGTTTCTCCCAGGATAAATAGACCTCTTCCACATTCATGGAAGAGACTCTCTCCATGCAGACACCTTTGTAGAGTGTGTTGTGGTTCTTGGTGGCTGTTCGTTTGCGTTGGCACCTTTCAACACCCTGCATTATCACATTCATGCATGCAAAACACTCACTTACACTACTGATTACACACACCATTGTATATTTTCCTTAGTTGCTTTAGTTAATAAATATATATTTTGCTACTTATCTCCACATTGTCTCCCTTTGTTACGGGCTTTGAGCCGGTTCGTGACAAGTGTGGGCTCATCCGGGATCTTTGAACTATTGGTTTGGGAGGCCGTGGAGGTACGTGTTTGGTTTGAATATTGTGTTTGAGTTTGATAGGCCCAGTATTGGTTGCCTATGTTTCGTTTGTGTGCTGCGTTGGAGAGATAATGGTTAGTTTCCAGGCCCTGCCTAGCCTGGAAACTCTTGTTCTACTTTCTGTTGGGAAGTCAGTCTGAGGTGAGTAAATCAGTTGTGTACCTCGGTAGGAGATTTGTGTAGGGTAGTGGAACTTGCTACCCGGGGCTATAGCTTCTTTCCCCTGATAGGCTTAGTGATGTGTTTCAATTTTGGACATGTTGGGCATGGTTAAATGTTTATTTTTGTGTGGTGTCTGTGGACTGAGCAGTTGTCTCAGGGGCACATCGGTGGCTTGGTGGAATTTGCCAGCATGCTGGGGAGTTCTATTTCCTTGCCAGCGGGCTACAGTGCGTAAATACCCACTGCAAATCTGCACGAAGACTAGGGTTGAGTTCCTGTAGGTTTTGGGGAAGACCGTATCATCTCTCTTCTGTGGTGCTCAGGGTGATTGTCATTTCTCTGGTTGTGGTCTGATGTGCTCAGCAGAGGGGTTGAGCAAGATTATTTACTTATGACTATGGTGTCTCATGTACACAAGTTAATTTGCTTTCCATCAGAGGACCTGTTAGAATGATGTACTAAAGAACAGCTGTTGAAGATTGCTGAACACTACAAGGTTAAATGATTGAAATTCTGTTTCGTTGGAAGTGACTATGAATCGTTGGGAGTGACTATGAATCGTTGGGAGTGACTATGAATCGTTGGGAGTTGTAAAAAATTAAGGACCCTGATGTTCTTTTTGTTGGAGTTTGTAGCTGTTGTGGTCTTTGGTGCCATGTTCCTGATTGTTTATGTGACTGACCATTGGTTGGGGTTGTCATGTTCTATATTTCCTGTCTGTTCCCTCCTGGTCTTGTGTTCTTCTTTCCTCTTAAATATTGCTTCCTATGTGCAAAGGTTGCTGAGGTCTGGGGAGGTTGGTTGGTGCAGGTGTGAACACATAACCCCTTGTCAATTTGGGACTGCAGAGGCTGTGTCAATATTTGGGACTGCAGAGGCTGTGTCAATATTTGGGACTGCAGAGGCTGTGTCAATATTTGGGACTGCAGAGGCTGTGTCAATATTTGGGACTGCAGAGGCTGTGTCAATATTTGGGACTGCAGAGGCTGTGTCAATATTTGGGACTGCAGAGGCTGTGTCAATATTTGGGACTGCAGAGGCTGTGTCAATATTTGGGACTGCAGAGGCTGTGTCAATATTTGGGACTGCAGAGGCTGTGTCAATATTTGGGACTGCAGAGGCTGTGTCAATTTGGGACTGCAGAGGCTAGTATGTTGTTCCAGGGTCCTTGTTGGTCCCCGGTTTTATGGGGGGAATGTGACGACCCTCTCACTCTGTCTGCCGTATTCTCTTTGTTCATGTTTCCTTATTAGGATGCCGGTGGGCGGAGTTGGGAGGGTCGTCAGCTTCATGGGAAACACCTGGGCCAGGTGTCTCCCAGGATAAATAGACCTCTTCCACATTCATGGAAGAGACTCTCTCCATGCAGACACCTTTGTATATTGTGTTGTGGTTCTTGGTGGCCTTTTTGTTTGCTTTTGCACCTTTCAACACCCTGCATTATCACATTCATGCATGCAAAACACTCACTTACACTACTGATTACACACACCATTGTATATTTTCCTTAGTTGCTTTAGTTAATAAATATTTATTTTGCTACTTTTCTCCATGTTCTCCCTTTGTTACAGGCTTTGAGCCGGTTCGTGACACTATAGATATGTTTATGTATAGCTGAAGTCGGAAGTTTACATACACCTTAGCCAAATACATTTAAACTCAGTTTTCACAATTCCTGACATTTGAGGCAGCACTCCTCACTCTCCTTGGTCAAATAGCCCTTACACAACGTGGAGGTCTGTTATGGGTCATTGTCCTGTTGAAAAACAAATGACAGTCCCACTAAGTGTAAACCAGATGGGATGGCGTCTCACTGCAGAATGCTGTGGTAGCCATGCTGGTTAAGGGTGCCTTGACTTCTAAATAAATCACTGACATTGTCACCAGCAAAGCACCCCCACACCATCTCACCACCTCCATGCTTCACAGTGGGAACCACACATGCAGAGAGCATCCGTTCACCTACTCTGCTTCTCACAAAGACACAGCGGTTAGAAACAAATCTCAAATTTAGACTCATCAGACCAAAGGACAGATTCAACTGGTCTAATGTCCATTGCTTGTGTTTCCTGGCACAAAGTATCTTATTGGTGTGGTTTCTTAGCAATTTGACCATGAAGGATTGCTTCACGCAGTCTCCTCTGAACAGTTGATGTTGATGTGTCTGAACTCTGAAGCATTTATTTGGGCTGCAATCCGAGGTGCAGTTACCTCTAATGAACTTATCCTCTACAGCAGAGGTAACTCTGGGTCTTGTGGCGGTCCTCAGAGCCAGTTTCATAGTTCTTGAAATGTCCTGCATTAACTGACCTTCACGTCTGTTACGTTCCCCAGTTTCTGTGTTGTGGTTTGTATATTTGTGAGTGTGTTTCAGGAAATGGCTCCTGAAATTCTCCCCACACAGCTGATTGGTCGGCCCCATTGATGATTGGAGCTGACCCCGCTCTCTCGTCAGAGGACGCAGCTGTCTTCAATTACCAACTCCTTCTCCAGCTATATAAGCCAGTGTTCTGTTGCCCAGCAGACAGGTTGTTGTTGAGAGAGCTGAGGGTTATATCCTGGGTTGGTTGTTGCTCAGAAGAGAGCTGAGGGTGATATCCTATTTTGGTTAGTGTTGCTGAGAGTTCATTAGTATGTCCTGTGTGCGTAAATAGGATGCAGTGTTTTGATTATTGAAATTGTTTTTTGTTCCTTTGGAGTGCTTAGGCAAGAGGGTATACATAACCTGTAGTATTCACTTGAAGGTGACAGGGACTGTTCCGGTTTATTTTTCAAAACTGGGCAGTCTGCAGTCTTCACCCTTTTGGTGACAGTAAAAACATTCACGGATTTCATGAAAAGGCTTAGGGTTGTCAGAGGAAAATCGACCTGAAGGAGGCACTGATGACGTAATCATTTGGCCTTCAAAATTAGGCGCACCAAAGACAGTCTTGTGTGTCAAAGCATACTCATCTGCCAACACTGCTGCCTGAGCCAATGTCACTACTTTCTCTTCATTTAAATTACCTTCAATTCTATCAGGGAGGTTGTTTCGAAAATCCTCCAACAGCATCAACTCCCCAATATCAGCAAAGGAATTAGCTTTGCTGGCTGAACACCAGCGATTAAACAGAGACTCTTTGTCCCTTGCAAACAAACGTACGGTGAGAGGATTTTTTGTGGTTCCTGAAGTGCTGCCTATAAGCTTCAGGCATCAACTCATAAGTCCGCAACATGGTAGTTTTACCTGTATCATAGTGTAAACTGTCTTCCAGGGAGAGAGCAGCTACTACTTCCTGGGCTTTCCCAGACAATTGACATTGCAACAGGAGCGGCCAAACCTCGAGTGGCCAATGCAGCACAGCGGCCACACGCTCAAACGCTATATTTTTACTCACATCGAAGTGGGCTTGATGATCAGCAGCTTGTGGAGTCACACTGGAGCCAGCGTCTAGTTCCAGTTGATGGATCCTCACCACCTAGTCGATTTCCATTTTCCAAATTTCTAGATTGAAAGTCATCTGTGTCTCTTTATCTTTTTGCTGCATTTCTAAACGGGCCAGCCTCACCTTCAGCCTAGCGGTCCCGTCTGAACGACCCGAAGCAGAAGATAAAGGTTCAAATCGGGGCAATGTAAAGGGGTTACTGGTAACCCCTTCCTCCGCCCTGTCCTCCGACTTGGCATCGGAAGGTCTACCCGTCTCCTCTCCTGAAGCCTCCCTCTCCTTACCATTCATCAAGAGAATTTGTTCTCTCACTAAACCCTCCCTGACTAGCACCAAAAGCTCAGCCTTCAGGGCTTTCTCAGGGACAAAGAGTCCATAATGGTCAGCTATAGAAAAAAAATCTACTTTCCGCAACCTCAAACGATCAACAGAGGGCGCCTCAATAAACTTGAAGATGGCTGAGGCAGCCATCTTGTACACTGCAGTCTACTGAATACACACAAACTAAACAAGTCATCCAAACTCACAACCTACCATCACCCCTCAATCACTAACCACAGAATGCTCAGAGCAGCAGGGTCCGGTGGGTTTAATGGGATCTCGGATGAGCCCCCATTATGTTACGAACGCCTCTAGGAAGAGGGAACGCAACATCCTTACTCGCACCTCCCATACCTCTTTCACTCCACGGGGAGTTGAGTTGTCGCAGGGTGTTGCATTCCCTATTCCTAGAGGCGTTCATAACAACGTCTTGAAGTAATGATGGACGGTTGTTTATCTTCGCTTATTTGAGCTGTTCTTGCCATAATATGGACTTGGTCTTTTACCAAATAGGGCTATCTTCTGCATACCACCCCTACCTTGTCACAACACAACTGATTGGCTCAAATGCAATTCCACAAAATAACTTTTAACAAGAAACACCTGTTAATTGAAATGCGTTCAAGGTGACTACCCCATGAAGCTGTTTGAGAGAATGCCAAGAGTGTGCAAAGCTGTCATTAAGGCAAATGGTGGCTACTTTGAAGAATCTCAAATTTAAAATATATGTTTAATTGTTTAACACTTTCTTGGTTACTACATGATTCCATATGTGTTATTTTAGAGTTGTGATGTCTTCACTATTATTCTATAATGTAGAAAATAGTAAAAAATAAAGATAAAACCCTTGAATGAGTAGGTGTGTCCAAAATGTTGACTTGTACTGTATATTAGGGAAATAAGATAAAAGCAGTCCATCAAACATGGTCAGTAGCATGCCATGGTGATTTATACAATATAACTACAATAATTTTTTTGTTGCATCTCTCTCTCTCTCTCTCTCTCTCTCTCTCTCTCTCTCACTAATTAACATAATAGAGAAGAGTGCTGAGAGCTAATTAACTCTAACTCATATGGTATCTGAGTCTAACCTGTTAAATCAGTCATGCTCCTCCACTGCTATGATTCATCTGTGGCTTGGTACTGGCTCTGGGTAAACATTGAGCAATGCCATAAAGACGAGAGCATCCTCTGCCTGCCTTCCCCTGGGAACAGCACATCAAAGGGGTCACAGGCGCACAGCGATCACAGCAGAGAACACTGTACAGGTGTTGTACAGACCTGGCAGAATCAGAATCCGTCATCATCTTATTGCATAACAGTGCTTTGACGTCTGACACAACCATTCATTAAATATTTTCATATCCATGGTGCAGTTTGTCAAGCAGGTAACATTTCAAAAGGCTATTAGAAAGGTTTACCTGGCCAGACTGCCAAATGAAAGTAAAATGCAATTTGAGAGTCTATCTTTTCTCCCCCAGCTCTTTGGGTGTTCCTCACCACTCTGACGGAGCTTAGAAATGTCATTACTCAATGTTTGCCCAGAGCCAGTAGTGAGCCACAGATTAATCATGGCAACGGAGGCGCTGGACTGAGCGGCTATCATGAGTTACAGATCATTCGCTCCCAGCACTTGTTCTCTATGATGTTAATTATGTAGTATGAGAGCGAGAGCGGGAGACACTCTTCTTTTTTTATGTTATTCAATAAGCGCACTTCCTGAACTTCGAAAGGTTGAAAAGCTTTTCTGACTTGATCATGGACTGTTATGTTTTTATTATGGCCTCATGCTTCAAGCACTCCTTTAATAAACACTGGAAAAGAAAGATAATAGAATGAGTAAATGGAAGGGATGAAAGTGTGTCTCAGTCCAGAAGTGAGTACTTGGAGAAGAGGAGTATCCCTGTCTGTTTCCATGTGAGATTTTAGAAGCAGGCACTTGAGTCTGAAATGTTGCCTTACATTCTCTGAATGTGCACAACTTCTCATCCTACTGGGATGAGAAGTTGTATGCTGGAATCAACATTTTTCAATGGAATTTCACAATGTATTGTGCGACGAAAGGCAGAAGGGCCAGACAGGTGGGTCCAGAAAAAGCAGGTAAGGGTCAAAAACTGGGAAGAATAGAAAAAGAGAATAAAAAACAGGAGCACAGGAAAACACGCTGGTTGACTTGAAAACATACAAGATGAACTGGCACAGAGATACAGAAAACACTGGGATAAACACACTGTGGTAAATAAGCGACACCTGGAAGAGGTGGAGACAATCACAAGAACAGGTGAAACAGATCAGGGCGTGACAGTACACCCCCCTATACCTGATCGGGGTGTCAGTGGTGAAAATCGGTGATGAGGGCCGGGTCCAGAATGTCTTTAGCAGGAACCCAGCACCTCTCCTCCGGACCATAACCCCCCCAGTCAACCAGGTACTGGAAACCCCTGCCCAGTGGTCAAACTCTCAGGAGGCATCTCATGTATACGCAGGCTGGCCATCGATGACCTGGGGGGAGGGATGGGCCTAGAAACAGAAGACAGGACTGTGAGACAAGGGCTTAATCCTGGATACAGGAAAGGAAGACCCAGAATTACCTCTCCTGAGGATAAATGTAATTATAGTTACCAGCCGCAGATATCGCAGCCCAAATAAATAATTGGGCCAAGAAACACGAGCAATGGAAATCTGTCCTTTGGTCTGATCCAAATTTGTCAAAATTTGACATTTTTGTAGGTGAACAGATGATCTCTGCAATTGTGGTTCCCACCGTGAGGCATGGAGGAGGTGTGATGGTGTGGGTGTCCTTTGCTGGTGACACTGTCAGTGATTTATTTAGAATTCAAGAAACACTTATAACCAGCATGGCTACCACAGCATTCTGCAGCGATATGCCATTCCATCTTGTTTGTGCTTAATGGGACTATAATTTGGTTTTCAACAGGGCAACCCAGACCTCAACCCAATTAAGATGGTTTGGGATGAGTTGGACTGCAGAGTGAAGGAAAAGCAGCCAACAAGTGCTCAGCATATGTGGGAACTCCTTCAAGACTGGTGGAAAAGCATTCCAGGTGAAGCTGGTTGAGAGAATGCTAAAAGTGTGCAAAGCTGTCATCAACGCAAAGTGTAGCTACTTTGAAGAATCTCAAATCTCAAATATATTTTGTTTAACACTTTTTTGTGTTATTTCATAGTGTTGATGTCTTCACTATTATTCTATAATGTATAAAATAGTAAAAAATTATGAAAAACCCTTGAATGAGTAGGTCAAACCTTGACTGTAACTGTATATGTTGAAATTGAGTTGAAAATTGCAAGACAATTAATCTCATGAGATGTTGTAAATACATGAAACAAAAATATAATGCAACATGTAAAGTGTTGGTCCCATATTTCATGAGCTGAAATAAATAATACCAGAAATGTTCCATACGCACAAAAAGCTTATTTCTCTCAAATTTTGTACACACATTTGTTTACATTCCTGTTAGTGAGCATTTCTCCTTTGCCAAGAAAGTCTATCCACCTGACAGGTGTGGCATTTCAAGAAGCTGAATAAACAGCATGACGTATACACAGGTGCATATTGTGCTGGGGACAATAAAAGGCCACTAAAATGTGCAGTTCGGTCACACAACACAATGCCAAATATGTCTCAAGTTTTGAGGGAGCATGCAATTGCCATGCTGACTACAGGAATGTCCACTGAAGCTATGTTAATTTCTCTACCATAAGCCCCCTCCAAAGTCGTTTTAGAGAATTTGACAGTCTTCAACCGGCCTCACAACTCCAGACCACGTGTAACCACACCAGCCCAAGACCTTCACATCTTCACCTGCCTGATCGCCTAAGACCAGCCACCCAGACAACTGATGAAACTGTGGGTTTGCACAGCCAAAGAATTTCAGCACAAACTGTCAGAAATTGTCTCAGGGAAGCTCATCTGCTTGTTCGTTGTCCTTACTAGGGTCTTCACCTGACTGCAGTTCGACGTCGTAATCAACTTCAGTAGGCAATGCTCACCTTCGATGGCCATTGGTACACTGGAGAAGTGCGCTCTTCAAAGATTAATTCTGGATTCATCTGTACTGGGCAGATGGCAGTATGGCCTCATGTGGGCGAGTGGTTTGCTGATGTCTACATTGTGAACAGAGTTTCCCATGCTGGTGGTGGGGTTATGGTATGGGCATGCATAAGCTACGAACAATGAACACAATTGCATTTTATCAAAGGCAATTTGAATGCACAGAGATAACGTGATGAGATCCTGAGGCCCATTGTCATGTAATTCAACCGCCACCATCCCCTTATGTTTCAGCATGATAATGCACGGCCCCATGTCGCAAGGATCTGTTCATAATTCCTGGAATCTGAAAATGTCCCAGTTCTTGCATGGTCTGCATACTTACCTGACATGTCACCCATTGAGTATGTTTGGGATGCTCTGGATTGACATGTACGACAGCGCGTTCCAGTTCCCGCCAATATCCAGCAACTTCATGCAGACATTGAAAAGGAGTGGGACAACATTCCATAAGCCACAATCAACAGCCTGATCAACATTATTTGAAGGAGATGTGTTGCACTGCATGAGGCAAATGGTGGTCACACCAGATACTGACTGGTTTTCTGATCCACACCCATACATTTTTTTAAGGTATCTGTGACCAACAGATGCATATCTGTATTCCCAGTCATGTGAAATCCTTAGACTATGGCCTAATACGTTCATTTCAATTGACTGATTTCCTTATTAACTGTAATTCAGTAAAATCTTTGAAATTGTTGCATGTTGCATTTATATTTTTTGTTCATTGTATATTTAAGTGATGTTGACAAGGTCATTTAAGTTAGCTTCACTCAATAATATTATGTTCCATTTACATTTATTCAAGTACAACTAAAAACAACACTTGACGTGCTTACCCAAATATTGACAGTACAGTATGCTCAAATTATTAATTTTTCTAACTCAAATTGTCCAATGCGTTCGGGTACTCAAGCCATTTGAGTAAATGTATCAGGTTTTAGTGTACTGACTCCAAGTTATGTACTGTAAGCATGGTAGCCTGCATTTCTGATTACTAATTGACCCCTTGTCCCTAAACCCTAGCCACCAAAGAACCACCTTGCCTTTTGATAGACTCGGAGGACCTTTTCAGATATAACTTTAACTGATCCTTTCAAATCTACAAGCTTGTGGCCATGTTTCACCATTGTTAGTGTAGTAAAACAAATTTGAAACTGAGCCAAAATCTGTCTTCGTTTCCAGGCTAGGGGGTAAGAGCTTGGGAGGTTAACTTTGGCACGTTGTAGAATTTTGGTTTAAAGTTTGGTAATGTGTTTAGTTTGACTTTTTAAGTCTATTTCCACTTCAGTAAAACCTAAACACATGACGTGTTTAGAAAAAGTCTGGACGTTATTTTACACTTGCATGTTTATTTTCAGGCAAAGGTCTACCCCTAACCAAAATATGCCCCAAGCACCAAAAAACATATGCCACTGCTACCAAGAAGCAAAAGGCTAAAACGCAACACACCTCACCAAGTAATGATGGTGAGGACGACCCTTTACAATGTAAGCCAACTCCTTATTCTTGGTCATTGTATTTGAGAAAGGTATTCTAATTGTAAAGACAATTGGCATGATGTTCAATCTTTTATTGCAGAGAATCATATTGGTCTCTCACATGGCTTAACCCTGGAGCATAACGGGTCTACTTTTTCCTTAAATGAGGGATCCTCCTCACCAAATCGCTGCAAAGGATCAGACCCTTTTCCTGTGACAGTCACAAGTATGAAACTCTCCATTTAGAATTTTGGTTTAAAGTATGGTAGAAATTAAATTGTGTTTAGGTTGCCTTACAACTGTGTGTGGAAAATCCTACATGTTATTTTACACTTGCATGTGTTATTTTTTTAAGCCTTCCCAAGCCCCCACTAAATACTGCTCCGAATCGATAGAACCTGTGCCAGTGCCACTAAGAAGCAAAAGGCTGAAATGCCCTGCAAGCAACCAAGTACTGGTGGTGAGGGGAAATGGCAAACTAAAGCACAACGCATGCCACTAAGTCTGGGGATGGGGAAATGGAAAACTAAAGCACAACGCATGCCACTAAGACTGGGGATGGGGAAACGGAAAACTAAAGCACAACGCATGCCACTAAGACTGGGGATGGGGAAACGGCAAACTAAAGCACAACGCATGCCACTAAGACTGGGGATGGGGAAACGAAAAACTAAAGCACAACGCATGCCACTAAGTCTGGGGATGGGGAAATGGAAAAGTAAAGCACAACGCATGCCACTAAGACTGGGGATGGGGAAACGGCAAACTAAAGCACAACGCATGCCACTAAGACTGGGGATGGGGAAATGGCAAACTAAAGCACAACGCATGCCACTAAGTCTGGGGATGGGGAAATGGCAAACTAAAGCACAACGCATGCCACTAAGTCTGGGAATGGGGAAATGGCAAACTAAAGCACAACGCATGCCACTAAGTCTGGGGATGGGAAAATGGCAAACTAAAGCACAACGCATGCCACTAAGTCTGGGGATGGGGAAATGGCAAACTAAAGCACAACGCATGCCACTAAGTCTGGGGATGGGGAAATGGCAAACTAAAGCACAACGCATGCCACTAAGTCTGGGGATGGGGAAATGGCAAACTAAAGCACAACGCATGCCACTAAGACTGGGGATGGGGAAACGGCAAACTAAAGCACAACAAATGCCACTAAGTCTGGGGATGGGGAAACGGAAAACTAAAACGCTGCACAAGACACCAAGCGATTACAGTGAGGAGGACCATTCACAACGTAAGCCAACCCCTTATTCTTGTCCTTCATCAATGTATTTGAGAAAGGTTATTGCTGTGTTGCTGCCATGCTATGTTTTGCTGCCATGTTATGTCTCACCAAAGTCTCTTTCTGCCTCTTCAGATGAGAGATCACCCTCACCAAAGTCTCTGTCTGCCTCTTCAGATGAGAGATCACCCTCACCAAAGTCTCTTTCTGCCTCTTCAGATGAGAGATCACCCTCACCAAAGTCTCTTTCTGCCTCTTCAGATGAGAGATCACCTTCACCAAAGTCTCTTTCTGCCTCTTCAGATGAGAGATCACCCTCACCAAAGTCTCTTTCTGCCTCTTCAGATGAGAGATCACCCTCACCAAAGTCTCTTTCTGCCTCTTCAGATGAGAGATCACACTCACCAAAGTCTCTTTCTGCCTCTTCAGATGAGAGATCACCCTCACCAAAGTCTCTGTATGCCTCTTCAGATGAGAGATCACCCTCACCAAAGTCTCTTTCTGCCTCTTCAGATGAGAGATCACCCTCACTAAAGTCTCTTTCTGCCTCTTCAGATGAGAGATCACCCTCACCAAAGTCTATTTCTGCCTCTTCAGATGAGAGATCACCCTCACCAAAGTCTCTTTCTGCCTCTTCAGATGAGAGATCACACTCACCAAAGTCTATTTCTGCCTCTTCAGATGAGAGATCACCCTCACCAAAGCATTGCAAAGGCTGACCCTTTTCCTATGCCGGATGCAAGTATGACATTTTTAAAGAATTTTTTATTATACTGAAATTATGCTTTTATATTTGGAAGTGAACGAATGTAAAACTACTTTGTTTCCATTGGGGATCCCTGATCTTTTAAAGGACAGTCGCCCGAGTCCGGTTGAAGAATTCTACTTCAAGCTGAATGCGATTGAAGATGGAAGAGCAGCTAATGGAGAATAATTTTAGAAAATACATGGTAAGAAATTAAATGTTTCATTGTTTTTATTTTACTAGGCAAGTCAGTTAAGAACACATTCTTATTTTCAATGACAGCCTAGGAACAGTGGGTTAATTGTCTTGTTCAGGGACAGAACAACAGACCTTGTCAGCTCAGAGATTTGATCTCCCAACCTTTGGGTTACTAGTCCAATGCTCTAACCACTATGCCACCTGCCACCCCGTGTTGAATGACTATATTGCCGTATAGTACTGGATGGAAAAATCCTGTACTTGTGTAATGCATTTGTGTCCTTTTGTAAAATTACAGATATCTCAGATCTCAAAGCTGTGTGGGAAGACATACTAGAGCGGTTGAAAAGAGCAATGCACCGGTAAACTATTACTTTTAAATTTGTTCACAGTGTTTTGCTTGTAAAGTACATATTTTGTGTTCTATACAGAAACCTGACAAACAGCCTCATGTCAACAATGAATATGAAAGGAAATAAAGGGAACAGGGCCTTTGAGGACTCCAACCTTTGCAACGTCATCATAGGTACAGTACAGTGGCGTGTATTCATGGATGCTAAGGGAAGCCAGGCTTCCCCATTCCAAAAAAATACACACATTTTATTTAGTCTTTCTGTGTTTTAATAATTTTCCTTCAATTTGCAAGAGGCTGAATGTATCTCACAGAAGAAAGCATCCGAGCGAGCAAAACAGCTCCCCTCTGTCTCTCTACATGTAGGCCATCTATCTGATACTGTCTGCTCCAAACGAGTATGACATTGTTGCCGCCTGTACCATTGAATGCAAGGGAGGCCAGCTTGGATTTGGCTTCTCTCCTATCAAATCAAGTTGAGAGCATACTGTACATCATTAACAGAAACAACTTGAATTGTTGCATCTTGTTGTGTTGTTGTACTCCGGTGGCTGGCTAGCTAAAATTGGCCTTTTTCCTAAATTAGTCTCAAGTTAGTTCAAGTAGGGTGAGACAACCTGTTGTTCCACTTGCACAAACGCATGTGCACGCACACACACATGCACGCTCAAACATAAATCAGAACCATGGACAGCCACATCATATTTAGCTTATGTTGATTGGACTAAATTCTGACAACTTTTAGTTGTCACTGTATTGGTCTAAACAGAGGTGATTTGATGATGTTGAAATGTTGGGGTTGAAATGGTGCTGGAATAGTGGAGGCAGCTCCTGTTTTCTTTTCGACTTGCGGTAACTCTCTGTGGTTCTAAATTAATAGTTGTTTAGTGGTAAATGTCGGAAACATTTTAACTTGCATAATCATGCTGTAGGTTATGTAACTGTCTGTTACATGCAAACGCCTCATGAAATGGTGAAAAGTACTACTTAAGTCGTTTTTGGGGCATCTGTACTTTACTTTACTATTTATATATTTGACTACTTTTAATTTTACTCCGCTACATTCCTAAAGAAAATAATGTACTTTTTATCCACGCACCGCTGCTGGTACAGTAGAGTCCAAATAATGACATTTTACATGACATTTGCATAGCTTCTCTAGCTGATATTAGTTTCCCCCCTTTACAGCAGGTGTGAGTCTTGGCAAATCAAAGGCTACAGAGGCGGAAATGCTACAGGTGATGTCAACCTGCCTGAAATATGCACCTTACCACAAAGGGGGCCAGTGGGAGGGCCAATGAGGAAGAGGATGAAAGAGTTCTTAAGAAGTTAAAAGCATCAAAGCCTTTTCCGACAGTGCCTTTTTTTATTATTGTATATATCATTTGCTTCCAGAAGCCTGTGCCAGAAATGCCTTTTACATTTTTTTTATAAAGAAAAATGTGGCTTGTACATCTATTTTGTGGTGCATTACATTTTTATTTAAACCTTTCTTTACATGGACCCAAAAAATAGCAAAACTGTTTTTACATGGACAAAATGTACACAATGATGTTCCAAGTTACGGTTCTAATTGTGTTACACAGATTGACAATGGTCAACAGTAGTATAGACCCTTAAATCTTGAAGATACATTTTGCACCATGAGTAGAATTGTATTATATATATCAGGGTGCTTTTCAAGAGTGTGCAAAATCAGAAAGATCCTGATTGATAGTTTGTTTTCCTATTCCTAGCTCAGGCTCTTATCTTTATTTAATGTAGATAAGTTTACATCACAAAATGTCAACTATTTCTAAACATCTTATCAACACACTTTATGGATTGGTGACAATCCCTGTTGAATTCATGGTGTTTTGGTCAAACCAGGTCACAATGTGTTCTCAAACTCACTCCAATATTTAAATGTAGTTGATTATAGTTTTCAAATGCGATACCAAAATAAAATAACTGTTGGCTGTCTTTTTGAGTGGGTGAATAACAGTTGACACGTCATTGATCAATGTCTCAACCAATTATTATCCAAATACACGTTGAAATGACAGGGTGTGCCCAGTGGGATCATTCCTCATTCTTCACCTTTGAACTTGTCACACACCCTGATCTGTTTTACCTGTCCTTGTTATTGTCTCCACCCCCTCCAGATGTCACTTGTTTTCCCCAGTGTATTTATCCCTGTGTTTTCTGTCTCTCTGTGCCAGTTCATCTTGTATGTTCCAAGTCAACCAGCAGTTTTACCCGTTCTCCTGCCTTTGCTATTCTCCTTTTTTTACTCCTCCCGGTTTTGACCTTTGCCTGTTTCTGGACTCTGTAAACACCTGCCTGACCATTCTGCCTGCCTTGGCTTCGAGCCTGCCTGCCAGTCTGTACCTCTTGGACCATTCTCTTGCCTACTCCTTTTTGGATTATTAAACATCTAAGACTCCAACCATCTGCCTTCTGTGTCTGCATCTGGGTCTCGCCCTGAGTTATGATAGTACGAACTGGCCATGACAGACCCAGCAGACTTGGATCAGCTCCGCCACGCTGTCTCCCTGCAGGGAGCCACCATTGAGAGACATGAGGAGCTGTTACAGGACCTTCTGGAAAGGCTTAGTTCTCTGACAGAACGCCACAACCGAGAGTTTAAGGCTACTATGGAGCTAATTAAGGAGTTAACTCATTGGCTATCTGCCATCCCTGAGAGACCCCAACCTCTCGGTACATTTTGTTCCTTTTAGTGGTGAGTTGGTACAGCATACCTCGGTTCTCCGAGAACCCCGCATACCACCTCCGGAGCGATATTCTGGAGATCCTGGTACCAGTCTGGGATTTATTTCTCAATGCAAGCTTATTTTTGAGCTACAGCCATCTTCATTCCCTTTGGACCGATCGAAGATAGTACATATTATTACTCTAATGTCGGGAAGGGCGCTCTCCTGGGCCACGGCTGTTTGGGAGCAACAATCCACCCTTTGCTGTCATCTGATGAAATTCATGGTGGAGGTGAGGAAGGTATTCGAGTCTCCGGTATCCGGGAGAGAGGCGGCAAGTAAGCTACTTGATTTACGTCAAAACTCCCGTAGTGTGGCAGACCATGCGTTTGATTTTTGCACATTGGCTGCAGAGAGTGCCTGGAATCCGGAGTCTCTCTTCGATACCTTTCTTCACAGATTACCTGAGGTGGTAAAAGATAAGCTAGCTGCTCGGGAATTGCCGGTGGATCTTGACTCCCTCATCGCCCTAACTATTAAAATTTATGGACGCTTAAAGGAACGCAGGAGTGAGAGGAGGTCTGGCCTCGGGCACACTCGTTCACCCGCTATGGCTCCCTCACCTTCAAAGGAATCCGAAAGTTCCCAAAGGCAGACTTCACGAGAGAATCCGAAGCCACGCGAGCTCCCTTGTGAATTATCAACAATGGGTGAGTTGGATTCTCCTGAGCCTATGCAATTGGGAAGAGCTAGGTTATCGGTTGGGGAACGCTCACGTACGCTGAATTCCAACTGTTGTCTGTACTGTGGAGGGGCAGGACATTACATAGCTACCTGCCCTGTCAGGAAACCCTTGTCTCTGGTGGGTACAAGTACTTTGGTGAGTCAGACTGGGAATTCCCTAATTCCCATCAACCCCACACTTTTTTTGTGCTTGTGCTTTGGGGAGACCAATCTAAGTCTCTCCGAGTGCTCATTGACTCTGGGGTGGACGAAAATCTTACGGATGCTACTATTGCTTCTGAGCTAGGTATTCCCATTCAATCTCTCTCGGTTCCCATGGATGTTAGGGCACTGGACGGCCACTCAATAGGTGGAGTCACCCATACTACTGTGCCCATTCAAATACGGATTTCCGGTAACCACAGTGAGACCGTACAGTTCCTCATGTTCCTGTTGTCTTGGGGTTTTCCTGGCTCCAAAAACATAACCCTGTTATCAACAGGACCACAAGCTCCATCATGGGTTGGAGTCCATTTTGCCTGTCTCAATGTCTTCCCGCTGTCTTTCAGGCTTTGGTAAATGATGTGCTCCGGGACATGCTCAACCGTTTTGTGTTCTTCTACCTTGACGACCTCCTGATTTTTCCTGGTCTGCCCAAGAACATGTTCTTCACATCAGGCAGGTCCTTCAGCGTCTCCTGGTTAACAAACTGTTTGTGAAAACCGAGAAGTGTGAGTTCCATAGCTCTACAATCGCTTTTCTTGGATATGTCATTGCTGAGGGTAATGTCCAGATGGATCCTGGAAAGGTGAAAGCAGTGGTGGATTGGCCTCAACCAATGTCCAGTGTGCAGTTGCAACATTTCTTAGGATTCTCAAACTACCGCCGTTTCATTCGGGGTCACAGCACCCTGGAGGCTCCCCTCTCGGCACTCACTCCTCCCAAGGTACCATTCAAATAGTCTCCAGCTGTCAACAAAGCCTTTCTGGACCTGAAGTGTAGGTTCACAACAGCACCCATCCTCATCCACCGTCTCGTCAATTTGTGGTTGTGGCGGATGCTTCTGATGTTGGAGTGTCCCAGCAATCTGCCCAGGACCAGAAGCTTCATCCCTGTGCCTCCCTCTCCCATCGTCTCAATTCTACAGAGAGGAACTACAATGTAGTCAACTGAGAACTTCTGGCGGTCAAGATGGCATTGGAAGAGTGGAGGCACTGGTGGGAAGGAGCAGAACAGCCATTCTTGGTATGGACCAAACATTAAAATCTGGAATATATCCGTACAGCCATGCGCCTCAACTCCAGGCAGGACCGTGGGCTCTGTTGTTTACCAGATTTAACTTTACCATTTCCTACCGCCCAGGGTCCAAAAATGTGAAGCCTGATGCTCTCTCTCACCTTTAAATCAAATCAAATCAAATGTATTTATATAGCCCTTCGTACATCAGCTGATATCTCAAAGTGCTGTACAGAAACCCAGCCTAAAACCCCAAACAGCAAGCAATGCAGGTGTAGAGGCACGGTGGCTAGGAAAAACTCCCTAGAAAGGCCAAAACCTAGGAAGAAACCTAGAGAGGAACCAGGCTATGTGGGGTGGCCTCTTCTGGCTGTGCCGGGTGGAGATTATAACAGAACATGGCCAAGATGTTTAAATGTTCATAAATGACCAGCATGGTCCAATAATAATAAGGCAGAACAGTTGAAACTGGAGCAGCAGCACGGCCAGGTGGACTGGGGACAGCAAGGAGTCATCATGTCAGGTAGTCCTGAGGCATGGTCCTAGGGCTCAGGTCCTCCGAGAGAGAGAAAGAAAGAGAGAAAGAGAGAATTAGAGAGAGCACACTTAAATTCACACAGGACACCGAATAGGACAAGAGAAGTACTCCAGATATAACAAACTGACCCTAGCCCCCCGACACATAAACTACTGCAGCATAAATACTGGAGGCTGAGACAGGAGGGGTCAGGAGACACTGTGGCCCCATCCGAGGACACCCCCGGACAGGGCCAAACAGGAAGGATATAACCCCACCCACTTTGCCAAAGCACAGCCCCCACACCACTAGAGGGATATCTTCAACCACCAACTTACCATCCTTAGACAAGGCTGAGTATAGCCCACAAAGATCTCCGCCGCGGCACAACCCAAGGGGGGGTAAGCCAGTGACTCAGCCCCTGTAATAGGGTTAGAGGCAGAGAATCCCAGTGGAAAGAGGGGAACCGGCCAGGCAGAGACAGCAAGGGCGGTTCGTTGCTCCAGAGCCTTTCCGTTCACCTTCCCACTCCTGGGCCAGACTACACTCAATCATATGACCCACTGAAGATAAAGTTCCTTGACCTCCGAAACCATTCTCCCTACCTTATGCCTAGCAACCACAGTGGATTGGGGTATTGCGACACTGGTTCGCAAGGCACAACGCTCCCAGCCTGGACCTGACGGGGGCCAGGCTTAACCGGCTGTTTGACCCCAACTCAGTCCCATCCCGGGTCCTGGAATGGGCTCATTCCTCCAGGCTAACCTGTCATCCTGGTTCTCGCCGTACCCTAGCCTTTCTTTCGACAACGTTTCTGTCTCACAATGGTTCCTGACGTCTCTGCCTTCGTCGCCACATGCACGCCACGTGCCTAGAACAAGACTCCGGCAAGCTCCTTCTGGCCATCTTCAGCCCCTACCAGTCTCTCATCGTCCCTGTTCCCATATCTCTCTGGACTTTGTCTCTGGGCTTCCCCCGTCTGATGGCAACACCGTCATTCTGACAGTGGTGGATTGGTTTCGAAGATCGCTCATTTTATCCCTCTCCCTAAACTACCCTCGGCCAAGGAAACGACGCATCTCATGTTGCAGCACGTCTTCCGGATCCATGGTCTCCCGGTGGAAATGGTTTCCGACCGGGGTCCTCATTTCTCATCTCAGTACAACGCTGTGTACTACTCTCTTCACAGAACAGCGCAAACTGGCTCTAACCTGAATAGAAAGAGGAGTGAGAGACCCCAGTGCACATCTGAACAAGAGGACAAGTACATTAGAGTGTCTAGTTTGAGAAACAGACCTCAACTGGCAGCTTCATTAAATAGTACCCACAAAACACCAGTCTCAACGTCAACAGTGAAGAGGCGACTCCGGGATGCTGGCCTTCTAGACAGAGTTTCAAAGAAAAAGCCAAATCTCAGACTGGCCAATTAAAAGAAAAGATTAAGATGGGCAAAAGAACACAGACACTGGACAGAGGAAGATTGGACAAAAGTGTTATGGGCGAATCTATGTTTGAGTTGTTCGGATCACAAAGAACATTAGTGAGATGCAGAACAAATGAAAAGATGCTGGAGGACTGTTTGATGCCATCTGTCAAGCATGGTGCAGGCAATGTGATGGTCTGGGGGTACTTTGGTAGTGGTAAAGTGGGAGATTTGTAAAGGGTAAAAGGTATCTTGAAGAAGGAAGGCTATCACTCCATTTGTCAATGCCATGCCATACCCTGTGTTTAATTGGAGCCAATTTCCTCTTACAACAGGACAATGACCCAAAGCACAGCTCCAAACTATGCAAGAACTATTTAGGGAAAAAGCAGTCAGTTGGTATTCTGTCTGTAATGGAGTGGCCAGCACAGTCACAGGATCTCAACCTAATTGAGCTGTTGTGGGAGCAGCTTGACCATATGGTACATAATAGGTGCCCATCAAGCCAATCCATCTTCTGGGAGGTGCTTCAGGAAGCATGGGGTGAAATCTCTTCCGATTACCTCAACAAATTGACGACTAGAATGCCAAAGGCCTGCAAGGCTGTAATTGCAGCAAATTGAGGATTCTTTGACGAAAGCCAAGTTTGAAGGACACAATTCAATTAAAATTCATCATAACCTTATCAACGCCTTGACTATATTTCCTATTCATTTTGCAACTTATTTCATGTATGTTTTCATGGAAAACAAGGACATTTCTAATTGACACAAAACTTTTGAACGGTAGTGTATACATTTTAGCCGAGGGATTAAGGGCCCTGCCTGCTTCGAGAAGACACCAGGTGTGGCTTCCATGGTTCCAGGGGCTGAAATGGGAGGATAGTTATCATCCCAGCACCCATGCCTCATCAGTCTCTCGGAATGAGATGCTATCTTGGACGGCTTTATCTGGTTTCCAGTTGCAGTGTTTAATGCTCTCAAGAGGAGAGCGTGTCGCCTTTCGGAACTCATTGTTCCAGCTCAGGAGCCAAGAGGAGGAGAGGCCAGACTCAAAGAGGTATTGAGGGCAGGAGAGGGAGAGAGTGTGTGTATGTGCATGCTTGTATGCATGCACACATATACAGTACTAGTCAAAAGTTTGGACACCTACTCATTCCAGGATTTTGTTTTATTTGTACTATTTTCTACATTGTACAATAACAGTGAAGACATCAAAACTATGACATAACACATATGGAGTCAAAAAAGTTTTAAACAAATCAAAATGTATAAAATACAGTGACTTCGGAAAGTAGTAAGAACCCTTGACTTTTCCACGTTTTGTTAGGTTACAGCCTTATTCTAAACTTCATTAAAATTCTCATCAATCTACACACAATAGCCCATAATGAAAAAGCAAAAACAGGATTAGAATATTTTGCAAATGTATTTAAAAATCAACAACTGAAATATCACATTTACATGAGTATTCAGATCCTTTACTTTGTTGAAGCACCCTTGCCAGTGATTACAGACTTGAGTTTTCTTTGGTATGAAACTACAACTTGGCACACCTGTATTTGGGGAGTTTCATTCATCTCTGCAGATCCTCTCAAGCTCTGTCAGGATGGATGGGGAGCGTCACAGCACAGCTATTTTCAGGTCTCAAGTCCGGGCTCTGGCTGGCCCACTCAAGGACATTAGGAGACTTGTCCCAAAGCCAATCCTGCATTGTCTTGGCTGTGTGCTTCCTGTTGGAAGGTGAACCTTCGCCACAGTCTGAGGTCTGCTCTGCAGCAGGTTTTCATCAAGGATCTCTGTACATTGCTTCGTTCATATTTGCCTCGATCCTGACTAGTCTCCCAATCCATGCCGCTGAAAAACATCTCCATAGCATGATGCTGCCACCACCATGCTCACAGTAGGGATGGTACCAGGTTTCCTCCACATATGACACTTGGCATTCAGGCCAAAGAGTTCTAACTTGGTATCATTAGACCAGAGGTTCTTGATTCGCATGGTCTGAGAGTCTTTAGTTGCCTTTTGGCAAACTCCAAGCGGGCTGTCATGTGGCTTTTACTGAGGAGTGGCTTCCGTCTGGCCACTCTACCATAAAGGCCTGATTGGTGGAGTGCAGCAGAGATGGTTGTCCTTCTGGAAGGTTTCCCTGTCTCCACAGATGAACTCCGGAGCTCTGTCAGAGTGACCATCGGGATCTAGGTCACCTCCCTGACCAAGGTTATTCTCCCCCGATTGCTCAGTTTGGCCGGGTGGCCAGCTCTAGGAGGCGTCTTGGTGATTCCAAACTTCTTCCATTTAAGAATGATGGATTCCACTGTGTTCTTGGGGACCTTCAATGCTGCAGACATTTTTGGGTACCCTTCCCTAGATCTGTGCCTCAACACAATCCTGTCTCAGAGCTCTACGGACAATTTCATCAACCTCATGGCTTTGCTCTGACATGCACTGTCAACTGTGGGACCTTACAGTGGGGAGAACAAGTATTTGATACACTGCCGATTTTGCAGGTTTTCCTACTTACAAAGCATGTAGAGGTCTGTAATATTTATCATAGGTACACTTCAACTGTGAGAGACGGAATCCAAAACAAAAATCCAGAAAATCACATTGTATGATTTTTAAGTAATTAATTTGCATTATATTGCATGACATAAGTATTTGATACATCAGAAAAGCAGAACTTAATATTTGGTACAGAAACCTTTGTTTGCAATTACAGAGATCATATGTTTCCTGTAGTTCTTGACCAGGTTTGCACACACTGCAGCAGGGATTTTCCATACAGACCTTCTCCAGATCCTTTAGGTTTCGGGGCTGTCGCTGGGCAATACGGACTTGCAGCTCCCTCCAAAGATTTTCTATTGGGTTCAGGTCTGGAGACTGGCTAGGCCACTCCAGGACCTTGATATGCTTCTTATGGAGCCACTCCTTAGTTGCCCTGGCTGTGTGCTTCGGGTCGTTGTCATGCTGGAAGACCCAGCCACGACCCATCTTCAATGCTCTTACTGAGGGAAGGAGGTTGTTGGCCAAGATCTCACGATACATGGCCCCATCCATCCTCCCCTCAATACAGTGCAGTCATCCCATCCCCTTTGCAGAAAAGCATCCCAAAGAATGATGTTTCCACCTCCATGCTTCATGGTTGGAATGGTGTTCTTGGGGTAGTACTCATCCTTCTTCCTCCTCCAAACACGGCGAGTGGAGTTTAGACCAAAAAGCTCTATTTTTGTCTCATCAGACCACATGACCTTCTCCCAGTCCTCCTCTGGATCATCCAGATGGTCATTGGCAAACTTCAGACAGGCCTGGACATGCGCTGGCTTGAGCAGGGGGACCTTGCATGCGCTGCAGGATTTTAATCCATGACGGCGTAGTGTGTTACTAATGGTTTTCTTTGAGACTGTGGTCCCAGCTCTCTTTAGGTCATTGACCAGGTCCTGCCGTGTAGTTCTGGGCTGATCCCTCACTTTCCTCATGATCATTAATGCCCCACGAGGTGAGATCTTGCATGGAGCCCCAGACCGAGGGTGATTGACCGTCATCTTGAACTTCTTCCATTTTCTAATAATTGCGCCAACAGTTGTTGCCTTCTCACCAAGCTGCTTGCCTATTGTCCTGTAGCCCATCCCAGCCTTGTGCAGGTCTACAATTATATCCCTGATGTCCTTACACAGCTCCCTAGTCTTGGCCATTGTGGAGAGGTTGGAGTCTGTTTGATTGAGTGTGTGGACAGGTGTCTTTTATACAGGTAACGAGTTCAAACAGGTGCAGTTAATACAGGTAATGAGTGGAGAACAGGAGGGCTTCTTAAAGAAAAACTAACAGGTCTGTGAGAGCCGGAATTTTTACTGGTTGGTAGGTGATCAAATACTTATGTCATGCAATAAAATGCAATTTAATTACTTAAAAATCATACAATGTGATTTTCTGGTGGACTTCAATCAAGTTGTAGAAACATCTCAAGGATGATCAATGGAAACAGGATGCACCTGTGGTAAACCTGAACCTGAATTCTTACAGTACCAGTCAAAAGTGTTGTTTTTTTTTACTACTACATACATTCCAGAATAATAGTGAAGACATCAAAACTACAAGATAACACATATGGAATCATAGTAACCAAGAAAGTGTTAAACAAATCAACATATATTTTCTATATGAGATTCTTCAAAGTAGCTACCCTTTGCTTCATCACCATATTGTTATTTCTTTTATTTATTTTGCTCCCTTGCACCCCTCCTTTTTTATGAGGGTGGGGGTGAGCCGAATGAGAGAAAAGAGTACCCTGGATGGAGCTGGATCAGATAGGCCCTATCGGACAGGCTGCTTCTGGGCTCACTGTGATCTGACATGTTTTCAAAAGTCCACAGCAGCTTCCTTCTCCAGCCTAGCCAGTGTGACGCTAACCTCTGATGGATTTTCATTTATTTCTGCCATTAACCTGTTTGTCCACCTGACATCGTTGTTGTAAATTGGAGAAAAGCCCTACATGCTAGTATTGTTTCATTGGTTTTTGTTGTGTGAGGTTTTTCATCTGCCCTCATTCCTATATTTCCTCAAGAGGATCATTATTGAGTTTTCATTGATAAACACCATTAGGTAAGTTGGCCTGCCGGAGAGAAAGAGCGATCCCAGTAGCCCACTCTCTCTCTCCCTACTGTTGCATATTTTGTTCCAAATTCCAAAGTGAGCCAACTTCCCTTTAAGGACTTGGCAATGTGCTAATTTGTAGAACATGCTGTAATCATTAATAAAATACTTCAACATAAAGTCAGAGCCAACACAAGGGGATAATTGTCATAAATGGTAACTGTCATGTTAATCTCCTATGTACAGACTACCACCCAGTAAACCTGGGAAATGTTTTAAATAAAATATCCTTGTTAGATTCTCCTAACATTCACTAAAATGTTGTTCACAACATCTGTAACAACCACCACAGAACATTCCCCAAACGTTCTCATTAAGTTTCCAAGTAAAGAACAGAAAAAATGTCTTCTGGGAACAGTCTTGCAACATCAGATAAATGTTTTACACAAACATTGTATAATCATAAGCACAACTGGACAGTTTTTGTGTTATGAGAACATTTGCCACAACCAAACAAATGTTCTAGGAACTTTCACTGAACCAATGTATTTGGTATTTCTGTCATGTAGATCTGGAATTCTTACAGGTTACATGACAGACGATGTGTCCAAGATCATTGAGATATGTATTCATCTAATCTGGAACCATAGTTTTTCCTGGTCGGGTCATGTGGTCAGAAAAAATCCTGGACCTAATAATTTATCAAAATATCCTATCCATCCATTCCAAGAGAAAATAAGTGAATGAGTTCAAGGATAGAGTTATTGGTTGACCTTTGCAGGAAGCAACATATGAGTCTAATTAGTTTTACTAAAATACAGAACCCTGAAAGATAAAGTAGACTACCTGCAGCTTTGACCTCCATGCAGGTTAGCTCAGACTGAATGCAGCAAGTGGCTTTTTCCCTCTTGCTGAAATAGAACTCTACACACGTTAATTAACTGAACCTTCATGAGGAAAATAATTTAGCCTTGAAATGAATAACATAGTTTATGGGAGGTACTGTATATTTCAGCTTTCAGCAATGTACAGTAGAGGTGCAGTTTGTGTGTGTGCGTGAGCACGTGTGCATACGTGCTTGGTCATCACTTCATGTGAGATTACTCTCCCTTTATAACAATATCTTGTCCACCTGTGTTTTAGAATGACCTACTGCATGTTGCTCAGTGAGGGGTAGAAAAACTACATGGAGTATGACACAGATGACAACATGATGAGCTTGGGTAATGTAATCAATTTGCCCAATGATGGAGCAAGGAGGAGTGTGTAAATGTAATTTCCTTTCTGAACGAAGAACAAGATGTACTTGACATTTCCTATGGCATCCCGAGCAATCTGTCATTTTGACCATTCTGTTGGATTGTCACGCATGATTCTAATCCAACGAGCCCGACGACAGCAAAATAACTATGCAGACATGTCAAGCAGGTGTATTAATAACTTTACATGATGGGAGATTCCTATGAAAATGGTGGACAGAATATAACAGTTTCATGGCTAAAAAGCTCAAACTGACTGGCCAAAAAATGTAGGTAGCCTATGCATAGTGCACATCCCTTCCTGAAATCATTCACATTTTGTCAAATGTAGTAGGAAAGGACAGTGAGAGTGAAATGCATTGAAACATGAAGTACTAGGAACCCTGGGGGTACTTAGCCTGTCCGTAGGGGGTACTTGAGAAGACTCGTGAGACGATGAGGGGAACTTCAGGGCTACTCCAGGCAAAGCTAAATTCAGTTGGTGGTATGTTAACCAAAAAATGTAGGGAACCACTGATGTACATAATTCAATGGCTGATCTGTGTTTAAAAATCATGACAAAAATGCACAAGATTTCTCTTTAGTTATTAGTTCAACAGTTCACATAGAAAAAAAAGATTATAATGACGTGGAAGTAGAGTGGCAAAAATTGGGAAGAAGTTAACTGATCTTTGATAAGGCTTTGTAGAGTTAATGATTAGTGATACTCCTTGTATTTGTATAGATTAAACATTGGAAGCAAGCCCAGCAGTTCTAATGAAATCCAGAGAAGATCCAGCTATCAAGAACTTCCCATTGTCTCAT
Source organism: Oncorhynchus mykiss (assembly GCF_013265735.2). Taxonomy (NCBI): domain Eukaryota; kingdom Metazoa; phylum Chordata; class Actinopteri; order Salmoniformes; family Salmonidae; genus Oncorhynchus; species Oncorhynchus mykiss. The sequence goes on along the minus strand of NC_048569.1, from coordinate 27,292,233 downwards.
GAAGTTGCAGCTGCTCATATATTTTTTGTGCCAATCTTTGATTCCCCCATAACTTTCAAGGATGCAATGTGTTCACTATTTTTTTATGCAATGAGCACCTTTAGCTCAGTCAGACATTCCCCTCGACAGTTGCTGACATTTTAGGCCTAATTTCAAATGTAATAATAAAATTGACTTTTGTGACAACCAATGTGTCTGAATATCCAGTGATTTTGGTAGAATGCAATTATAGTCGGCCTTTCAGAGACTTGAACTCTTGTATTTCACTGTTGCAGGGGGTGGGCAGAGGAGTTTACAAAATCTATAATAATGATGGAGGAATATTATTCTGGGTGGCAGTCTGTTTCTGCTTTAGCCAATTATAGCGTGATGACTGTTTTCTGCACAACAACTAGACCTAGAAAATAATTTTGGTAACACTTTATTTGGATAATCCATCTGTAGATGATCTGCAGACTATCTGTGACATTTCAACTAACTATCTACTAACCCTATCTCTAACCCTAACCTTAACCTTAGCAAGCAGTTGCTGAACAACAGATAGTCTGTTGATAGTATGACCATCTGTAGAGCATCTACAGATGGAGCATTTCTGACTCTCCAAAGAGAGTGAGGGCGGTGAGGGTAGGCAACACCACATCCGCCATGCTGACCCTCAACATAGGGGACCCTCAGAGGTACCTGCTCAGTCCCCTCCTGTACATCCTTTTCAACCACGACTGCGTGGTTGAACACCGTCATTAAGTGGTAGGCCTGAACACCAACGACCAAGAGACAGCATATAGGGAGGAGGTCAGAGACCTGGCAGTGTGATGCCAGGATAACAACCTCTCCCTCAATGTGGGCAAGACAAAATAACTTATCGTGGACTACAGGAAACAGAGGGCCGAACACGCCTCCATTCACATAGACAGGGCTGTAGTGTTGCATGTCGAGGGTGTCCACATCACTAAGGACCTATCATGGTCCAAACACACCAACACAGTCTTGAAGAGGGCACGACAACGCCTCTTCCCCCTCAGCAGGCTGAAAAGATTTGGCATGTGGCCTCAGATCTTCAGTAAGTTATACAGCTGCACCATTGAGAACATATTGACTGGCTGCATCACCGCTTGGTATGGAAACATACCGCTTGGTATGGAAACTTTTTATCGTAATTGTTTTGCACTGACTATTTGGCACTAGACTCTACCCACACAATCACACATAGGGCTGCAAAGGGTCGGGCATTTTCCATGGGAAGCTAAGCCCTGGAAGTTGGGGAATTTTGCTTAACTTCATCAAAAAAAGTTAGCTTTTAACAGTGAACCTTTTTTTGTGGGATACACATAAGGCAATTCTAGGTCTTGTTGCATATTTTGTCTAAACAATCCCCAATTCAATGGAATTGCAACCCTCTGCATGCACAGTGCATTCTTCCATCACATGTACAGCTGATTCTCAAGATCTTGCACACTAATGAGATACTATTGAGCCCACACTACTACACTGTCTGAACCAAGGCCTGCATGCTTTCTGGTATGTTTTGATTACAATACTGGGTGGCATGACATACATGATTTTTTGTTAACTAGTAAATAATAGCCCACAGCAAAGTGTATTTAAATCATTTGTAACTTGTTAACAATTTCTGTTAGTTAGTTTTTGCTACCATGTGGGTTTTAGCTTGCTTGAGCCTACTAACTGAGGAGTGTTAATTCACCTGTTTCCATACATGTTTCATTTTAAAACATTTTCCTAACAAAGGAGTTGCTTAATCTAACCATTTATCTGTAAATGGAATTGTATTTGTTGTTTTTTTTACTCCTTTTTTTTCTCATCTTTACAAGAAAATGCCACTGGCACCATCTGATGTGTGGAGACATTCCACTGCAGCTAATGTAGAAGGAAAATATGTGTACATTTACAAATAATGTGCCAAATCATATGTGAAGAATGCAACAAAGATGCAGAATCATCTGACCAAGTGCATAAAGTTCCCTCAGAGCTCACAACAAGCAACCTGTGACAAAAGTCACTACTTCTATTTGAGGTGAAAATGATGAATCAGACACCTTACCGATAGCAACAGCTCATGGTCCTCCTGGAATCAGAAGTTTTTTTGACTCAATGGAGGAACGTAGTCAAAGAAATGCTGATGAATGTCTTGCTCGAGCTGTGTATGCAACTGGTTCACCTCTGATGCTCACAAGCAATGTGCATTGGAAGAGATTTCTGAATTATCTTCGCCCAGCATACACCCCTCCAACCAGACATGCTTTATCTACTAATTTGCTGGATGCAGAGTTCAACAGAGTTCAAGTGAAGGTCAAGCAAATCACAGAGAAAGCCGACTGTATCGCAATCATCTCTGATGGGTGGTTGAATATTCAAATCGAATCAAATGTATTTATATAGCCCTTCGTACATCAGCTGATATCTCAAAGTGCTGCACAGAAACCCAGCCTAAAATATTAGTGGGCAAGGAATAATTAACTACATTACCTCCACCCCTCAACCAGTATTATACAAGAGCACAGACAAAAGGGACAACAGACACACCAGTCTCTATATTGCAGATAAGCTGAAGGCAGTCATCAATGACCTTGGACCACAGAAGGTATTTGCACTGGTGACAGACAATGCTGTGAACATGAAGGCTGCTTGGTCTAAAGTGGAGGAGTCCTACCCTCACATCACACCCATTGGCTGCGCTGCTCATGCATTTAATCTGCTCCTCAAGGACATCATGGCACTGAAAACAATGGATGCACTCTACAAGAGAGCCAAGGAAATGGTTAGGTATGTGAAGGATCATCAAGTTATAGCAGCAATCTACCTCATCAAGCAAAGTGAGAAGAATAAGAGCACCACACAGAAGCTGCCCAGCAACACCCATTGAGGTGGTGTTGTCGTCATGTTTGACAGTCTCCTGGAGGGGAAGGAGTCTCTCCGAGAAATGGCCATATCACAGTCTACCAATATAGACAGTGGAGAGAGTGGTAAGCAGCCTGAAACTCCTGAAATCTGTAGCAGTAGCCATTGCACGGATTCAGGGAGACAATGCCATCCTGTCTGTTGTTCAGACTCTGCTTGCAGATGTTAGAGAAGAAATCCGTATTGCCCTGCCCACTTCACTGTTGCTCCAAGCAGAGGAAACGGCAGTTCTGATATACATCAAAAAGCATGAAGACTTCTGCCTGAAGTCCATACACGCCGCAGCGTACATGTTGGACCCCAAGTATGCTGGCAAGAGCTTCCTGTCTGGTGCAGAGATCAACAAGGCCTATGGTGTCATCACTACCGTGTCTCACCACCTTGGCCTGGATGAGGGCAATGTTCTTGGCAGTCTGGCGAAGTACCTCCAAGCAAGGGCTTTGGTATGGAGATGCAAAATGGCAGTCATGCCAAAATATCTCATCAGCCACCTGGTGGAAGGGACTTTGTGGATCTGAGGCTCTTTCCCCTGTTGCCTACATCATCCTCCAAATCCCACCAACATCAGCTGCCTCAGATCGCAACGGGTCCTTGTTTGGGAACACACACTAAAGCACGCAACAGACTGACCAATACAAGGGTTGAAAAGTTGGTGGCTATCTGGGCAAATTTGAGGCTTTTTGAGCCTGACAACGAGCCATCCTCAACAAGGTTGGAAAGTGACAGTGAAGATGAGGCCTCAGAGTCTGCTGTTCAAGAGATGGACATTGAGGAGGTCCGGGGAGAAGACATGGTAGCCTGAGAGGAAGAACCAAAGCTTTTGTTTCTAGACTATCATTTTACAGATGTATGTTGAAAACGTTTTTAGGAGATTTGATGGATCATTGGGATCATTCAATATTCCCTTTCTTTTGTTGTTCAGTGAAATAATCCCATGTGAAGAGTTAACTCATTTATTTAAAGTTAAATGCGTAACTAAATAGTTTTTTTTATTTCTATTGGAATTTGATAATTTGCAATTATGTCTACTTATGGTTTATGTTTCTGTCTCCATATGATATAGTAAATATATCCAATGCAAAAAACATCTACATTTAAATTGTATTAATGTTAATTTGCGTATATTTCTGTTAATTCCCATATATTCCTGTTAATTCCCACAGAAAATTTCCACCTCTGAATATTCCCCATAATGTACAAACCTACTCACACATACTACACTGACACTCCAACACACATACACACACAGTACATACACTCACACACCTATAAACACTGACGCCACACACATACACACTTAAGCATAGACACACTTTCACACTCTCCACATATGCTGCTGCTACTCTGTTCATTATATATCCTGATTGCCTAGTCACTTTTACCCCTAGCTACATGTACATACTGTATTACCTCGTACCCCTGCACACTGACTCTGTACCGGAACTCCTTTTATAAAGCCTCGTTATTGTTATTGTATTGTGTTACTATTTCCTTTTTTATTTAGCAAATATTGTTCTTACTTTTTAAACTCTGCATTGTTGAGAATGGGCTCATAAGTAAGAATATCACGGTAAAGTCTACACCGGTTGTATTCGGCGCATGTGACCAATCATTTTTGATTTGATTCGATATGTGAAAACTGCACATTTCTACATATACAATTTTAAAGTTGTACCTGATGATATCATCAAAAGTTAAAACATTTTAAAAGCAGTGATTTTCAAACACTGTGACCTTTGCAGTGACGTGGTAAGCAAGAAAATACCAAAACTCTCGCTAGAAACTCGTAGCAGGTTTTGAAAATCAGTTGTTTTTTTACTTTTAATCCTACCCTGTGTCACAGAGAAGCATTTTTTTTAGGATGTTTCTTTTTACATTTTTAACCAAAGATCAGATAAACACTGTTTTCACATACTGTATGTAGACACTGGTTTCAAATCAAATCACATTTTATTAGTCACACGCTTCGTAAACAACAGTTGTAGACTAACAGTGAAGTGTTTAATTATGGGGTCTTCCCAACAAATAATATAAAAGTAAAACATGAAATAATAAAAGTAATAAATACACAATGAGTTACAATAACTTGGCTGGCGATAATAAATATGAGGTTGAAAGGTGGCAGAATTACCCTTTAAGCCATATACGTTAGAATAGAAAAGCGACTTATGTCATATGTGTTGCCCTGAATCAACACCTACCCTAATTGGTAATTACGATTACAGTACTTCAGACTGGTTGATATGCATAAAAAATGTCTTCATAATAAGATAATACATCAGTGTATTATCATTTATCTAACTACATATTTGGCTGGACAGCAAAAAATACTTTAATTCCATTCATTTTTCAATTTTTCACTGTTTCTGCTGTTACTGCTCTTTGCCAGAATTGCCAGATTGCCAATATGCCCATGCCCACCTGGGAAGCCTACCTGGAAATAAGTCTCTCACTGTTGCCGCCTGCTACCGACCCCCCTCAGCTCCCAGCTGTGCCCTGGACACCATTTGTGAATTGATCGCCCCCCATCTAGCTTCAGAGTTTGTTCTGTTAGGTGACCTAAACTGGGATATGCTTAACACCCCGGCAGTCCTACAATCTAAGCTAGATGCCCTCAATCTCACACAAATCATCAAGGAACCCACCAGGTACAACCCTAAATCTGTAAACAAGGGCACTCTCATAGACGTCATCCTGACCAGTTGGCCCTCCAAATACACCTCCACTGTCTTCAACCAGGATCTCAGCGATCACTGCCTCATTGCCTGTATCCGCTACGGATCCGCAGTCAAACGACCACCCCTCATCACTGTCAAACGCTCCCTAAACCACTTCTGCGAGCAGGCCTTTCTAATAGACCTGGCCCGGGTATCCTGGAAGGATATTGACCTCATCCCGTCAGTTGAGGATGCCTGGTCATTCTTTAAAAGTAACTTCCTCACCATTTTAGATAAGCATGCTCCGTTCACAAAATGCAGAACTAAGAACAGATATAGCCCTTGGTTCACTCCAGACCTGACTGCCCTCGACCAGCACAAAAACATCCTGTGGCGGACTGCAATATTATTGAATAGTCCCTGCGATATGCAACTGTTCAGGGAAGTCAGGAACCAATACACGCAGTTAGTCAGGAAAGCAAAGGCCAGCTTCTTCAGGCAGAAATTTGCATCCTGTAGCTCTAACTCCAAAAAGTTCTGGGACACTGTAAAGTCCATAGAGAACAAGAGCACCTCCTCCCAGCTGCCCACTGCACTGAGGCTAGGTAACACGGTCACCACCGATAAATCCATGATTATCGAAAACTTCAACAAGCATTTCTCAACGGCTGGCCATGCCTTCCTCCTGGCTACTCCAACCTCGGCCAACAGCTCCCCCCCCCCCCCGCAGCTACTCGCCCAAGCCTCTCCAGCTACTTCTTTACCCAAATCCAGATAGCAGATGTTCTGAAAGAGCTGCAAAACCTGGACCCGTACAAATCAGCTGGGCTTGACAATCTGGACCCTCTATTTCTGAAACTATCCGCAGCCATTGTCGCAACCCCTGTTACCAGCCTGTTCAACCTCTCTTTCATATCGTCTGAGATCCCCAAGGATTGGAAAGCTGCCGCAGTCATCCCCCTCTTCAAAGGGGGAGACACCCTGGACCCAAACTGTTACAGACCTATATCCATCCTGCCCTGCCTATCTAAGGTCTTCGAAAGCCAAGTCAACAAACAGGTCACTGACCATCTCGAATCCCACCGTACCTTCTCCGCTGTGCAATCTGGTTTCCGACCTGGTCACGGGTGCACCTCAGCCACGCTCAAGGTACTAAACAATATCATAACCGTCATCGATAAAAGACAGTACTGTGCAGCCGTCTTCATTGACCTTGCCAAGGCTTTCGACTCTGTCAATCACCATATTCTTATCGGCAGACTCAGTAGCCTCGGTTTTTCTAATGACTGCCTTGCCTGGTTCACCAACTACTTTGCAGACAGAGTTCAGTGTGTCAAATCGGAGGGCATGCTGTCCGGTCCTCTGGCAGTCTCTATAGGGGTGCCACAGGGTTAAATTCTCGGGCCGACTCCTTTCTCTGTATATATCAATGATGTTGCTCTTGCTGCGGGCGATTCCCTGATCCACCTCTACGTAGACGACACTATTCTGTATACTTCCGGCCCGTCCTTGGACACTGTGCTATCTAACCTCCAAACGAGCTTCAATGCCATACAACACTCCTTCCGTGGCCTCCAACTGCTCTTAAACGCTAGTAAAACCAAATGCATGCTTTTCAACCTTTCGCTGCTGAACCCGCACGCCCGACTAGCATCACCACCCTGGATGGTTCCGACCTAGAATATGTGGACATCTATAAGTACCTTGGTGTCTGGCTAGACTGTAAACTCTCCTTCCAGACTCATATCAAACCTCTCCAATCTAAAATCAAATCTAGAGTCGGCTTTCTATTCCGCAACAAAGCCTCCTTCACTCACGCCGCCAAACTTACCCTAGTAAAACTGACTATCCTACCGATCCTCGACTTTGGCGATGTCATCTACAAAATAGCTTCCAATACTCTACTTAGCAAACTGGATGCAGTCTATCACAGTGCCATCCGTTTTTTTACTAAAGCATCTTATACCACCCACCACTGTGACCTGTATGCTCTAGTCGGCTGGCCCTCGCTACATATTCGTCGCCAGACCCACTGGCTCCAGGTCATCTACAAGTCCATGCTAGGTAAAGCTCCGCCTTATCTCAGTTCACTGGTCACGATGGCAACACCCACCCGTAGCACGCGCTCCAGCAGGTGTATCTCACTGATCATCCCTAAAGCCAACACCTCATTTGGCCGCCTTTCGTTCCAGTTCTCTGCTGCCTGTGACTGGAACAAATTGCAAAAATCGCTGAAGTTGGAGACTTTTATCTCCCTCACCAACTTCAAACATCTGCTATCTGAGCAGCTAACCGATCGCTGCAGCTGTACATAGTCTATCGGTAAATAGCCCACCCAATTTTACCTACCTCATCCCCATACTGTTTATATTTATTTACTTTTCTGCTCTTTTGCACAGCAATATCTCTACCTGTACATGACCATCTGATCATTTATCACTCCAGTGTTAATCTGAAAATGTTTAATTATTCGCCTACCTCCTTATGCCTTTTGCACACAATGTATATAGACTCTCTTTTTTTCTACTGTGTTATTGACTTGATAATTGTTTACTCCATGTGTAACTCTGTGTTGTCTGTTCACACTGCTATGCTTTATCTTGTCCAGGTCGCAGATGCAAATGAGAACTTGTTCTCAACTAGCCTACCTGGTTAAATAAAGGTGAAATACAATAAAATAAATCAAATCAAATCAAATGTATTTATATAGCCCTTCGTGCATCAGCTGATATCTCAAAGTGCTGTACAGAAACATAGCCTAAAACCCCAAACAGCAAGCAATGCAGGTGTAGAAGCACGGTGGCTAGGAAAAACTCTCTAGAAAGGCCAAAACCTAGGAAGAAACCTAGAGAGGAACCAGGCTATGAGGGGTGGCCAGTCCTGTTCTGGCTGTGCCGGGCGGAGATTATAACAGAACATGGCCAAGATGTTCAAATGTTCATAAATGCCCAGCATGGTCAAATAATAATAATCACAGGCAGAACAGTTGAAACTGGAGCAGCAGCACGGCCAGGTGGACTGGGGACAGCAAGGAGTCATCATGCCAGGTAGTCCTGAGGCATGGTCCTAGGGCGCAGGTCCTCCGAGAGAGAGAAAGAAAGAAAGATAGAAAGAGAGAATTAGAGAGAGCATACTTAAATTCACACAGGACAAGACAGGAGGAGTACTCCAGATATAACAAACTGACCCTAGCCCCTCGACACATAAACTATTGCAGCATAAATACTGGAGGTTGAGACAGGAGGGGTCAGGAGACAGTGTGGCCCCATCCGATGATACCCCCAGACAGGGCCAAACAGGAAGGATATAACCCCACCCACTTTGCCAAAGCACAGCCCCCACACCACGGGAGGGATATCTTCAACCACCAACTTACCATCCTGAGACAAGGCCGAGTATAGCCCACAAAGATCTCCGCCATGGCACAACCCAACCCAAGGGGGGGAGGCCAACCCAGACAGGAAGATCACATCAGTGACTCAACCCACTCAAGTGACTCACCCCTCCTAGTGATGGCATGAAAGAGCACCAGTAAGCCAGTGACTCAGCCCCTGTAATAGGGTTAGAGGCAGAGAATCCCAGTGGAAAGAGGGGAACAGCAAGGGTGGTTCGTTGCTCCAGAGCCTTTCCGTTCACCTTCAGACTCCTGGGCCAGACTACACTCAATCATATGACCCACTGAAGAGATGAGTCTTCAGTAAAGACTTAAAGGTTGAGGCCGAGTCTGCGTCTCTCACATGGGTAGGCAGACCATTCCATAAAAATGGAGCTCTATAGGAGAAAGCCCTGCCTCCAGCTGTTTGCTTAGAAATTCTAGGGACAATTAGGAGGCCTGCGTCTTGTGACCGTAGTGTACGATTAGGTATGTACGGCAGAACCAAATCAGAGCGATAGGTAGGAGCAAGCCCATGTAATGCTTTGTAGGTTAGCAGTAAAACCTTGAAATTAGCCCTTGCCTTGACAGGAAGCCAGTGTAGGGAGGCTAGCACTGGAGTAATATGATCGATTATTTTGGTTCTAGTCCGGATTCTATCAGCCATATTTAGTACTAACTGGGTACTTTCCGGGTAGCCGGAAAGTAGAGCATTGCAGTAGTCTAACCTAGAAGTAACAAAAGCATGTTACAAAATATTACTTTTTCTGCATCACTTTTGGACAGAAAGTTTCTGATTTTTGCAATGTTACATAGATGGATAAAAGCTGTCCTTGAAACAGTCTTGATATGTTCGTCAAAAGAGAGATCAGGGTCCAGAGTAACGCCGAGGTCCTTCACAGTTTTATTTGAGACGACTGTACAACCATTAAGATTAATTGTCAGATTCAACAGAAGATCTCTGTTTCTTGGGACCTAGAACAAGCATCTCTGTTTTGTCTGAGTTTAAAAGTAGAAAGTTCGCAACCATCCACTTCCTTATGTCTGAAACACGGGCTTGTAGCGAGGGCAATTTTGGGGCTTCAACATGTTTCATTGAAATGTACAGCTGTGTGTCAGCCGCATAGCAGTGAGAGTTAACATTATGTTTTCGAATGACATCCCCAAGAGGTAAAATATATAGTGAAAACAATAGTGGTCCTAAAACGGAACCTCGAGGAACACCGAAATGTAGTTGATTTGTCAGAGGACAAACCATTCACAGAGACAAACTGATATCTTTCCGACAGATAAGATCTAAACCAGGCCAGAACTAAACCAGACCAATTTGGGTTTCCAATCTCTCTACCTCTATTTTTTCTCAATTAACACCTTTTAGACAAGCATATATATATGTATATGTATATGTATGTGTCGAAATGTTAAACATCCTAATGTCGTTTAAGTGTATGGTAGTTTAAGAAAATTAATCTCAGAAACCGGTAGGATTTAGAGTGGAGCAAATGCAGGCTAGACGACTTTTCGATCTCACCATTTCTCTCTCGAAAGTTATCTCACAATCACACTGTAGCACATTCAACATGCACACATATAGGGCACTAACTCATAAAATCACAGACTATGTATTAAATATTATCAAATGTGGATACATAATGAATGAATACTGTTACTTCTCTTCAGAATATAGGGAAATTAAACGTTTCATTTACGTATAGTGTTTTTCTATCTTGAAGAGCAATTGGCGAATCTACATATATGAACCGAAAGTGTAATTTACAAACTTTTCCAAAATGGCTGCACATGTCAGAAATAGGTTTTTGTGAGAATGTTTATTGTGACATTTTATATCTCATTTTAACCGAGAAAGAAAGACTTTGTACTACAACAAGAATTGAACGATAGTAATATAACTTATCTAAGGAGCTAGATTTCTTTCACGTGCACATTTGGAATGTATCGGCGCGGCGGGGGCAAGAGGGACCACAATAACAAGCCGGTGAAGAAGGATGAGAGTGACAGCAATAAATATGCCGAGCTTCTCGTGTTCGGCTATGCCTGCAAGCTGTTCCGGGATGACGAGAGGGCTCACTTCCACGAGCAGGGCAAACAGCTCATCCCATGGATGGGGGACAAGAACATCCTGATTGATAGGTCGGTTGAACAAACCTAAAGGAATTGTTATCCTAACCAACTTTCCTAATCCCAGATCTGTCTTTCGAAGGGACTGATCGGATTCTTGCAAACATAATTGACATAAAAGTATTGGCGAACCATTTATCTAGCTTGCTAATGACGTCCTTTTGGCCTCATGAAACCGAAGATGCACTAACTATTAACAGGGTAGCAGAGCATCATGTCAAGATGCTGTGTCCTCCTCTAAGTTTGCCATATTTTTCAACAGTGAACACGCTCTACATGAGACTGACAGTTGGCTATGATGACCTGTAAAAAAGAGTTGTTTATTTGGAAATATACCCACTTGAACCATGAAGGGAGTGACATATGTTGGGGTTGAGTGACCTTAATCTGCACGGGCCTGCCTCTTGTTTCGAATGTATGTGTGTGTCTCTCTATCACATAACCAGCCCTTATTTCCCCAGCAAGTAGCCTAAGGCTAAGGGGTCCTGCCTGGCCCCCCAATGCCAACCCCAGCGCCCACTCTGGAGAGGTGGAAGAGAGGAGCGAACGCAGGAAAATATCGTCCGTTTGGGTTCTTACGGATAGGTATTTATGTGCTCGGGTTTGTGTGGATGTACCTTTTTTACAGATACAGAAGGAATTATGCATATTATATGGGGAAGTTAAACCCTGTAAGGTAAGAGGTGAGTTGTTTTCTTTTGTTTTTGTGTTCATGCAGGGCTGTTTCTCCATAGGGATTGTTGAGAGAGGAATGAAATAGGCTACACTGAGTAAGCTTGCCAGAAAACTGCACTAGATAGGCCTATGTCAGGGGTTGTTCATGTTAGGCTGTCTGTATTGTGACGAGATTGCTCAGTTCCAGTACCATACACTCCCTCATGAAAGACTTGTGACTGAGGTAGCACGTTTTGTTGTTAAAAACTCTTTGTTTTAGGGTCCCATCTGTGTTGGTAAGTAGGTCCATGTGTTGTCTTTCCTCAGTTGCTTCTTCTATTCCTCTAACCCCTCTCTTCAACCTACAGGTATGATGGGCGCGGTCACTTGCATGACCTCTCGGAGTACGACACAGGCTCGTGGAACAGAGACTACCAGCTGTCCGAGGAGGAGGCCAGGATCGAGGCCCTGTGTGATGAGGAGAGGTACCTGGCCATGCACACAGACCTGCTGGAGGAAGAAGCCAGACAAGGTAGACCAATCAGTCATAGCTGGGGGATCATACTCTGTCTCTTGTGTCTGAACTGCTGAGCAATGCCTCCACTCATCTGCTGTGGAAGACAGTAAAAGTTTCAAGATTTGTTTTTTCCAAATAAAGCCTGAACTATATAATAAAGCTAGACCTTAACCTTTTAACTCATGGCAATTGGCCTATATGGATAGGGCTATATTGAAATGTTTCTTACTGAGGAAATATGAAATGCATAACCATGGTAGCAATTGAAAGTGAACCGTTTAGAGATAATGGGAAAATTAGTAGCCCAACGGTGAGTACACAACAGTTCACCTGACACAAGACTCAATCCAAACATTACACTGTTGATCTCATGCAACTCTACATTTACTTTACTTTTCGCTGCATTTGTTGATAACGAAATCTGAAAATACTCTGGATACATGCATCCCTGATAATGCTAGAAAATGTGGGCTAGGTGCAACATAAGACAAAAAATAACAAAGGTTTGATGAAGAGGAGTAACTGGTTTCTACAAGTGGCCACACACCTCTCCAAAGTGTGCACATTTCCTAAGCAATTTCAATGCACTTTTATGACTATACGGTACTATTTTTTTAAATCTCTCCTAGCTATGCCATTGTGGAACTAGAGCAAGCACACTTGTAGTTTAATTTTGGACACAACTCTGCATCCCACCATTAAACAATTACTGTTGTTGTTTGCGCAATCCAAAAATGGTCCATTATAAATTGCAATCTGGGTCAGCTGGGCATGATTTGAAAGCTTGTTATATTGTCAGCATGACTAGCTAAGTTATAAATTACAATCTTACAGTGTTAGGCTTTCACAAGGCAATTCAGAGAAACAGATCATAATGTTAGTGCACATAGAAAGGAGTCATGAGTGCATTCAGGTGCATGTGCCCCGGTGAACAGTCTCATTCTGTTCAGAACAGAGCTCTGACGTCATGTGTAGCATGTTACAGTACAGCCACTATGTTCCAAATCTGCAATTTTCAACCCATATACGGGTACAAATGTAAAGGGTTAAGGATAATTATGCACATGGATTCATTTGGAAATTACTATATTTGGGCATAATCAGTTTGGCTTTTCCACGGAATCCCCTTACTAAAGCTATGTCAAAGTCAGTGAGAGGGTAGATTCTCAGTAGCCTAACTAGTACGGGGATCATTTCGGTGCATGTATGTAGTCCTGTGAGGTCCAAGATAAATTATTAAGTATTTTCTCAGACAATCACTGTCTGGTTGAATGACTAATCATAGACTATTGTTGAGGCTTATGTTTACTGTTTAATGTTTCATTTTCTGTAGTTATCAGCATAATTTGTGCTGCCTTAGACAATGTTGTAAACATGCCCGTAATGTAGGGCTTTTCCCAACTAAAACAAATCTTTGTTGACCAAGAGTTGTCTGTTCTTTCGACCAATTGTGTAAAATGTGTATTTTATATTGACACATCCTGTTTAAATCAAATCATCTAAACTCAGCAAAAAAAGAAACGTCCCTTTTTCAGGACCCTGCTGCAAGGAGGCATGAGGACTGCAGATGTGGCCAGGGCAATAAATTGCAATGTCCGTAGTGTGAGACGCCAAACACAGCGCTACACGGACAGCTGATCGTCCTCGCAGTGGCAGACCATGTGTATCAACACCTGCACAGGAACAGTACATCCGAACATCACACCTGTGGGACAGGTACAGGATGGCAACAACAACTGCCCGAGTTACACCAGGAACGCACAATCCCTCCATCAGTGCTCAGACTTTCTGCAATGGGCTGAGAGAGGCTGGATTTAGGGCTTGTAGGGCTGTTGTAAGGCAGGTCCTCACCAGACATCACCGGCAACAACGTCACCTATGGGCACAAACCCACCGTCGCTTGACCAGACAGGACTGGCATAAAGTGCTCTTTACTGATGATTCGTGGTTTTATCTCACCAGGGGTGATGGTCGGATTCGCGTTTATCGTCGAAGGAATGAGCGTTACACCGAGGCCTGTACTCTGGAGCGGGATCGATTTGGAGGTGGAGGGTCCATCATGGTCTGGGACGGTGTGTCACAGCATCATCGGACTGAGCTTGTTGTCATTGCTGGCAATCTCAACGCTGTGCGTTACAGGGAAGACATCCTCCTCCCTCATGTGGTACCCTTCCTGCAGGCTCATCCTGACATGACCCTCCAGCATGACAATGTCACCAGCCATACTGTTCATTCTGTGCGTGATTTCCTGCAAGACAGGAATGTCAGTGTTCTGCCATGGCCAGCGAAGAGCCTGAATCTCAATCCCATTGAGCAAGTCTGGGACCTGATAGATTAGAGGGTGAGGAGTAGGGCCATTCCCCCCAGAAATGTCTGGCAACTTGCAGGTGCCTTGGTGGATGAGTGGGGTAACATCTCACAGCAGGAACTGGAAAATCTGGTGCAGTCCCTGAGGAGGAGATGCGCTGCAGTACTTAATGCAGCTGGTGGCCACACCAGATACTGACTGTTACTTTTGATTTTGACCCTCCATTTGTTCAGGGACACATTATTCCATTTCTGTTAGTCATATGTCTGTGGAACTTGTTCAGTTTATGTCTCAGTTGTTGAATCTTATGTTCATACAAATATTTATACATGTTAAGTTTGAAAATTAACACAGTTGAAAGTGAGAGGACGCTTGTTTTTTTGCTGAGTTTATATGCACTATATTCAGCTTGTCTGATTTAAGCACACTGTTTGATTAAATAATTGAGAAACACAAATGACTAGCGGGAATCCGACCAGCAAGTTATTTGATTGTGCCGGGCACAGTCTTGCTGCGCTGTGTTAAAAATACTAGCACCCATTGTTTCACGCTCCTCCCTGCTCCAGCAACCACCACAGAACATCAACGTTTTTATCCCGCTGTCTGTGTTGCTGAAGCTGCAACATAAGTACAGCCATTTCTGACTTGGAAGTTCTGTTACTGAAATCCCTAATTTGTTTAGGGAAAAGCATTCCCTTAACCCTTTCTCTCTTTACTTGACACATGTATGCATCGCATGCACATAACCTATTCGCACGGGACTAGTATTACTAGAGAATGTTAGTAATGTAATTATTGCTCCAGATTGTCCGTTATTCCAGATGACAATTCGGACGGTATTCGTATTTTCCAAACTGCCTCCTGTAATTCTTATTTTTGTTCAATAAGTTGACAGTTATGACGGAAGCCTGGAGGTTTTTATCTAGGCGTGAAGATGCAGTATTTCAACATGTCCAGGTGATAGGGTCACACTGAACTCGAGCTTGGTTCCCAAGTTTCTAAACCATACCAAACATCTTTGGTATAGTGTCGGCATGAATGTATATTTGAATTGAGGAAGTGTGATCATAGTCATTAGGATATTTTAGCAATCCGCAGTACGTTGTGAATGCCTCCCAGCCTTCAAATGTGAGCTAAACAGTGCAATTGTACTTGCAATGTGTTTTTAAGGCTATGGATGAGAAAGTTAGCTAATCATTTCCAAACGCTTAGGCCAGTTGTATGCTGCTTTGCGATCTATTAACAGTAAGGCTTGCATTGAATAGGCTACATTTTTTTATTAATGCATTTGGCAATATTCAATTCATAAGCACAAAACATATAAATAAAAGCATTCACTGTGAAAGTTGATATGATACATGTAGGCCATTCATCTATAGCTTATGCGCAGCACTTAGTTCAATTGATCTAATCAGTTATTGTTTTCTTGTGCAAACCGCGGGCATCTCCTGCACCTATGACATTTCTCTCAAAACACAGGGATGTTGATTCTTGGAGTTTGCCAAAAAACAGTAGGTTATTCTGGCTGGAATTGTTGCTCCCCTTCCATGTAAATGTTAATTCGGATGGGACTAAATTTACAGATATTGTGTTTTGTCCTTGTTCATATTACATTACACGACTTCCCCCAGTAAAACTAATCCTGTCCAAATAGGTCACAGGGCCTGACCTATAGCATATCATGATCACATCAATAAATTGTTTATAACAAACTCTGAACGCTGTTACACGTGACAGTAAAATGGATGCAGAGGACGTGGCAAATAAACACGAAACACGAAACGGATGGATGTTTACTGGTTGCTCAGGAGGTAAAGGAAAAGTCTGATGTATGGAATAAACGTGAGTAGTTGTGTAAAACACTGGATATCAAGAAAAATAAAGTAAGGAGCAAGCACTTCGTGCATATTATGTGTACCGAACCGGCGCTGTATTGATTACAATAAATCTATTTTTCTGACTGTTTAGAACAATGTAAACAACACAAAATACCAGAGAGTCTGTTGTAACCTTTTTTTTGTTAAGCCTTTATTACAGCAAAGACTAAACAGTCACATTCATTCATGAATGCAATTTTAGAAATGGAAAGGTTTAAGCTTATTATTCACGACTCGCTCATTTTGTTTTAAAACAAATTCTTGATTGCATGTCAAATCATGAATGACTCGTATGCTGTGTGATGACATGAATTTCTGAATGGTTGATACAGTAGACTATATAAGTATTGAAATAAAGGCTTAAGTAAGTTACTGTATTAAGACTAAACAGGCCTACAGATCAATGGGGGTTACATAAGGCTGCTATAATAAGCCTACCAATGATAATTACATTACTTATGATCATAATAGTAATATAAATAATAAGGAGCTCAAGAAAAAGCAGCGTTGTTATTATAAATATAATTTCCCTGAACATTTTTGGAGGCGTGTAGCCAACACTAAATAAATTATAAAAATACCAGAGAGGCTGTTTTAACAAAAAAAAGTTGAAAGCCTTTATTAAAGCAGAGGTTAAAAACAGCCGAATGTGTGAAATGATTTACTTGACATGTTGTTGCATGAGGCTTGGTGCTCACAGAATCAGTAGGCTATTAATCAAATAGGTAACAATTGCAATATCTGTCTTATTTCTGTAGATGTATTGAGGATTTATAAAGCAAGGTACATTTTAAGAGTTAATTTGGGGTTTCCTTTCTCCTCACTTTTCGTAGATAATAAGGCAAAGTCTGTTTTCTCAACTCCTCATTCTGCTGCTGCCTTTGGTCTCAACACCTATATGCTGGTTAACTTCGCTATTATGTACAAAGCAACATGGTCTGGGAAGAGGCACAAATTTAACAGCGCACTGTGTTTCTGAACCGCGGACAGCGACCTCTATCCAATGAGGGAGAAAGCACATTTGTTAAAAATAAAGTATTATTTTTGTTAGTGGTGCACCATTGTTTTTATGTAGTATAACCATTTACAATTTCTGTAGCACATGTCTCCACAATGGAGAGAGAGAGATATATATATATATATATATATATATATATATACACACACACAGTGCCTTGCGAAAGTATTCGGCCCCCTTGAACTTTGCGACCTTTTGCCACATTTCAGGCTTCAAACATAAAGATATAAAACTGTATTTTTTTGTGAAGAATCAACAACAAGTGGGACACAATCATGAAGTGGAACGACATTTATTGGATATTTCAAACATTTTTAACAATTCAAAAACTGAAAAATTAGGCGTGCAAAATTATTCAGCCCCTTTACTTTCAGTGCAGCAAACTCTCCAGAAGTTCAGTAAGGATCTCTGAATGATCCAATGTTGACCTAAATGACTAATGATGATAAATACAATCCACCTGTGTGTAATCAAGTCTCCGTATCAATGCACCTGCACTGTGATAGTCTCAGAGGTCCGTTAAAAGCGCAGAGAGCATCATGAAGAACAAGGAACACACCAGGCAGGTCCGAGATACTGTTGTGAAGAAGTTTAAAGCCGGATTTGGATACAAAAAGATTTCCCAAGCTTTAAACATCCCAAGGAGCACTGTGCAAGCGATAATATTGAAATGAAAGGAGTATCAGACCACTGCAAATCTACCAAGACCTGGCCGTCCCTCTAAACTTTCAGCTCATACAAGGAGAAGACTGATCAGAGATGCAGCCAAGAGGCCCATGATCACTGGATGAACTGCAGAGATCTACAGCTGAGGTGGGAGACTCTGTCCATAGGACAACAATCAGTCGTATATTGCACAAATCTGGCCTTTATGGAAGAGTGGCAAGAAGAAAGCCATTTCTTAAAGATATCCATAAAAAGTGTTGTTTAAAGTTTGCCACAAGCCACCTGGGAGACACACCAAACATGTGGAAGAAGGTGCTCTGGTCAGATGAAACCAAAATTGAACTTTTTGGCAACAATGCAAAACGTTATGTTTGGCGTAAAAGCAACACAGCTGAACACACCATCCCCACTGTCAAACATGGTGGTGGCAGCATCATGGTTTGGGCCTGCTTTTCTTCAGCAGGGACAGGGAAGATGATTAAAATTGATGGGAAGATGGATGGAGCCAAATACAGGACCATTCTGGAAGAAAACCTGATGGAGTCTGCAAAAGACCTGAGACTGGGACGGAGATTTGTCTTCCAACAAGACAATGATCCAAAACATAAAGCAAAATCTACAATGGAATGGTTCAAAAATAAACATATCCAGGTGTTAGAATGGCCAAGTCAAAGTCCAGACCTGAATCCAATCGAGAATCTGTGGAAAGAACTGAAAACTGCTGTTCACAAATGCTCTCCATCCAACCTCACTGAGCTCGAGCTGTTTTGCAAGGAGGAATGGGAAAAAATGTCAGTCTCTCGATGTGCAAAACTGATAGAGACATACCCCAAGCGACTTACAGCTGTAATCGCAGCAAAAGGTGGCGCTACAAAGTATTAACTTAAGGGGGCTGAATAATTTTGCACGCCCAATTTTTCAGTTTTTGATTTGTTAAAAATGTTTGAAATATCCAATAAATGTCGTTCCACTTCATGGTGTACCTGTCTGATTCGCGCCTGTGAGTGGACTGATCCATTGTGGAGATATACATATACATACACACACACACACACACACACATACACTTTTTTTGTTACTGGTCTACTAAATGGGGTTTGACCTACCGTAGTGTAACTTTCTTCATGAATTTTTAACTACCGTTGCCTGATTTTCATGCGAAAGTACCTCTCCTGTCCAAAGATTTCTATTTTATTGGCTTAAAGTCTTGAGTGTTGAAATACACATTTTTAAAAGACTATCCTAAGGTTATTTTAGCAATGCTGCACACTTCATAGCAAGTATTCCGTCACTTATAATGAAATAGCTCTGACCATTACATAAAGAATCACCTTTGCCAAATTAAATCTAGCCTATTTAAGCCTATTTAAATTAAATAGTTTTGAAGGGTTTAAGTGAAATATGGTGTTTAATTCCCAAACTGACTGAGTCCTCATGTAATTTGTGTTAATTTTGTCCCCTCACGCTTGTGCGCCCTTGAGTAGTGGGGCTTTAGCAATTATCCACGTGGGGACACGAGACGCATAAAAATATTTTTCTTGTTAGATGGGAATTTGTCTTTGATTCCTCAGTCCTTTACTATGAGATCAATTGCAATAGAAAAGTGTGGTGTTATAAGGTCAGCTTGGCTTCGATCTGCTTTAGTTTTTGTCAGCTCATAGCGCTCTTTATATCCTTAACTATGCAGGATGGATGGAATGATGATTTTGAATTAATCCAATGTTTTTGTCTCATGCAGTATTTTTCAATAAATCTACCGTTCCATTCCCCTCACTCTTTTATTATGTATGTTTTTCTTACACAGAGGAAGAATACAAGCGTCTGAGTGAAGCTCTGGCAGATGAAGGCACCTTTAACGCAGTGGGCTTCCGCTACAGCGCAGACTACTACGACCCTTCCCAACCCACTGAGGAAGAGGAGGCCAACAGGGAGACGGGTGAGCACACACACGCATAAAGCACACACATTTAAATTATGTATTTGAATCCACAAATGACATACATCACAAAAAATTCTAGTAAACTCACACATATATTTACAATACCTCTTGATACCACTTGTTACCCCTTGAAACCACTGAGAATCTTTCTTTGACCTGCCGTTAGGGGAGAGAGAGGAGAAAGAGAGAGACATACATCTCACACTAGACACATGAATATACTGGTGGAGAGGCTCACTAATATTACCCCTCTGTGGAAAGGTGAGACTCTCACTAATATGTTGGGTTGTTTTGCACAAGAAACGTCTGAAGGTCCCCCGGTACCAATTTAAAAAATGAATGGAAGTATATTTCCTGATCTTTCTTATATCTTTCAGATATTCAGACAAATACTTAAGAACAAACTTCCTTTAGATTTTTTTTGGGGGGGACTGTTTGCTGTTCCATGTAGTGAATCTGTTATTCAATACGTATGCATGGGCTAATAGCAGTAAGGCTAAATTATATATTTAAAATTCTAAAACCAATAGCTAAATAATCCTTGGTTATGACCTTCTTAAAACAATGTAATATAGTTTAGTAGAAACCCCCTGGCTAGGTCTTAGTCTGTTAAGGGTTAAGTTAATTATTTTAATATAAGCAATCTATTCATGTTTTTTAACACTATAATTTGTTTGCGAGCATGATAGCTGTACTTTTAGTTTGTGGTTGATGCAGCTTGTTTGCCATGAGCCAATCAGCGTTTCTCAACTATTCTGAAAAAAAATATCATTGCAGCGTGTGAAGTGTTGGTCCCATGTTTCATGAGCTAAAATAGAAGATCCCATACATTTTCCGTACTCACAATAGCTTATTTCTTTCAAATTGTGTACATAAATTAGTTTACATCCCTGTTAGTGAGCATTTCTCCTTTGCCAAGATAATCCATCCATCTGACAGGTGTGGCATATCAAGAAGCTGATTAAACAGCATGATCATTACACAGGTGCACATTGTGATGGGGACAAAAAAAGGCCACTCTAAAATGTACCGTTTTGTCACACAACACAGTGCCACAGATGTCTCAAGTTTTGAGGGAGCGTGCAATTGGTATGCTGACTGCAGGAATGTCCACCAGAGCTGATGCCAGAGAATTTAATGTTTATATGTCTACCATAAGCTGTTTTAGAATTTGGCAGTACATCCAACTGGCCTCACAACCGCAGACCACTTGTAACTATGCCATCTCAGGACCTCCACATCAAACTTTAAAAAAAATAATTCTGATTGCAGTTTGGTGTCGTAACCAACTTCAGTGGAAAAATGTACACCTTTGATGGCCACTGGCACGCTGGAGAAGTGTGCTTTTCACGGATGAATCCCGGTTTCAACTGTACCGGGCAGATGGCAGACAATGTGTATGGCGTTGTGTGGGCGAGCGGTTTGCTGATGTCAACGTTGTGAACATAGTGTACCATGGTGGTGGTGGGTTTATGGTGTGGGCAGGCAGGCATAAGTTACAGACAACGTTGATGCCAATTTGAATGCACAGAGATACCATGATGAGATCCTGAGGCCCATTTTCCTGACATCCATCCGCCGCCATCACCTCATGTTTCAGCATGATAATGCACGGCCCATGTCGCAAGGATCTGTACACAATTCTGAAAATATCGCAGTTCTTTCATGACCTGCATACTCACCAGACATGTCACCCATTGAGCATGTTTGGGATGCTCTGGATCAATGTGTACGACAGTGTGTTGTAGGCTTGGGCAGTATACCATATTCCTGGATATTTTGAAATAGCCGCAGGATGGTTTTTCAATACTGTTGAAACTATTTCTTATGTTTTTTTTTAGCAACTTTTTAAATACCTACAGTCAACTTGTGCAATACATTAGGAGATAAAGAAAATCCCGTTCTTGATTTCACCTGTCACATAATTTTTCATTGAAGCTTACCGGTAGTCCCCAGTCACGTGGTGTTTACAAGCACACAACAACTAGAGACTGGAGCCTTGTGAGTCACTCACTGTTGTGCTGCATGCGGCAGGTGTTCTAGTTACGTTATGAAATTCATAAGTCCAGTTTTGCCAGCAAGATGTCTTATAACTAATAAATTAACTGTTTAAAATGTGCAAATGCTCAGCAATTGTGCATTTGGTTTGATAATTTTGTAGCTAGTTAGCTTTCTAGTGGTTAGCTTCTTCCAAAATCAAGCTTCACTTGGTAAAAGCAGAGAATCCCCTCCTGGATCAAGAGCCTTGATGTCTAATATTTGGTTTGTGATTGCTGCAAACTGTGAGCAGTATTTCTGAGTTACTTATGTGTCTTTGAGCTGGGGTTTCTGTCGAACAAGTAGTTTAGGTCAAAGATTGTATAAAATGTTTGCAATGCGCTCGTTAGCATTTAGTTAGCATTCTCTATGGGATTGTACATGTATTGTTAGCATTACTAACCTTCGGATTACAGAGGCCCAGTGGGGTTTGAAAGTAGCCCCCCTTCTGTTCAGTGCCGGTATTACAGAATATCCTTTTATGGCACAAGGTCAGTATGAAGGTAGGACAACCTGGATACCGCCCAAGCCTAGCATGTTCCAGTTCCCGACAATATCCAGCAACTTTGCACAGCCATTGAAGAGGAGTGGGACGACATTCCACAGGCCACAATCAACAGTCTGATCAATTATGAGAAGGAGATGTTGTGCAGCCTGAGGCAAATGGTGGTCACACCAGATACTGACTGGTTTTCTGATCCACACCCCTCTAGCAAGCAAGCTAGCTAGCAAAATGGCTAATGGCTAATTTTGAAGTGGTCTAAACGTACAAATAACATTCTGACATGAACAAATGTATTCGAAATCGCATTCATACCTGAAAGGGAGAAATATACAAATAAATCACACGGCAATGTAGCTTTGGCTTCAAGTCACTTGTAATGAGTGAGCTGGGAAGCCCTGTAGGATTTTTAAAAATAAATTATTTTAGCTAGGCAACTCAGTTAAGAACAAATTCTTATTTACAATGACGGCCTAACGGGGAACAGTGGGTTAACTGCCTTGTTCAGGGGCAGAACGACATATTTGTACCTTGTCAACTCAGGGATTCGATCCAGCAACCTTTCTGTTACTGGCCCAACGATCTAACCACTTGACTGGCTACCTGCCGCCCCAATTTCTGGCTATAACTAATCAAACTCAGATCAGACATCAATAAAACACACAGATTGTATAATCAACATTTAGATACATTAATATCATGTTACTTAAATTGTGATTCTGTATTTTTGTTATTAAGGCACTTTTCATTTTATCACAAAAGCACGTGAATGCATCCAACTCGTATTTACGACTTCAAAGCTGAAATTACCACCTTCCCAATTGCTTATGAACACAGCATTATACAGTGCCTTGCGAAAGTATTCGGCCCCCTTGAACTTTGCGTCCTTTTGCCACATTTCAGGCTTCAAACATAAAGATATAAAACTGTATTTTTTTTGTGAAGAATCAACAACAAGTGGGACACAATCATGAAGTGGAACGACATTTATTGGATATTTCAAACTTTTTTAACAAATCAAAAACTGAAAAATTGGGCGTGCAAAATTATTCAGCCCCTTTACTTTCAGTGCAGCAAACTCTCTCCAGAAGTTCAGTGAGGATCTCTGAATGATCCAATGTTGACCTAAATGACTAATGATGATAAATACAATCCACCTGTGTGTAATCAAGTCTCCGTATAAATGCACCTGCACTGTGATAGTCTCAGAGGTCCGTTAAAAGCGCAGAGAGCATCATGAAGAACAAGGAACACACCAGGCAGGTCCGAGATACTGTTGTGAAGAAGTTTAAAGCCGGATCTGGATACAAAAAGATTTCCCAAGCTTTGAACATCCCAAGGAGCACTGTGCAAGCGATAATATTGAAATGGAAGGAGTATCAGACCACTGCAAATCTACCAAGACCTGGCCGTCCCTCTAAACTTTCAGCTCATACAAGGAGAAGACTGATCAGAGATGCAGCCAAGAGGCCCATGATCACTCTGGATGAACTGCAGAGATCTACAGCTGAGGTGGGAGACTCTGTCCATAGGACAACAATATATATGCACAAATCTGGCCTTTATGGAAGAGTGGCAAGAAGAAAGCCATTTCTTAAAGATATCCATAAAAAGTGTTGTTTAAAGTTTGCCACAAGCCACCTGGGAGACACACCAAACATGTGGAAGAAGGTGCTCTGGTCAGATGAAACCAAAATTGAACTTTTTGGCAACAATGCAAAACGTTATGTTTGGCGTAAAAGCAACACAGCTCATCACCCTTAACACACCATCCCCACTGTCAAACATGGTGGTGGCAGCATCATGGTTTGGGCCTGCTTTTCTTCAGCAGGGACAGGGAAGATGGTTAAAATTGATGGGAAGATGGATGGAGCCAAATACAGGACCATTCTGGAAGAAAACCTGATGGAGTCTGCAAAAGACCTGAGACTGGGACGGAGATTTGTCTTCCAACAAGACAATGATCCAAAACATAAAGCAAAATCTACAATGGAATGGTTCAAAAATAAACATATCCAGGTGTTAGAATGGCCAAGTCAAAGTCCAGACCTGAATCCAATCGAGAATCTGTGGAAAGAACTGAAAACTGCTGTTCACAAATGCTCTCCATCCAACCTCACTGAGCTCGAGCTGTTTTGCAAGGAGGAATGGGAAAAAACTTCAGTCTCTCGATGTGCAAAACTGATAGAGACATACCCCAAGCGACTTACAGCTGTAATCGCTGCAAAAGGTGGCGCTACAAAGTATTAACTTAAGGGGGCTGAATCATTTTGCACGCCCAAATTTTCAGTTTTTGATTTGTTAAAAAAGTTTGAAATATCCAATAAATGTCGTTCCACTTCATGATTGTGTCCCACTTGTTGTTGATTCTTCACAAAAAAATACAGTTTTATATCTTTATGTTTGAAGCCTGAAATGTGGCAAAAGGACGCAAAGTTCAAGGGGGCCGAATACTTTCGCAAGGCACTGTACAACCCCTCCCACCTGTTCCCCTCTAGCCAATGCCAAAGTGCCCCTCCCTCAGCAGATGGTACAGTACTACTGCTGTGTGTCTGAGTACTGATGACAGCACTATCACCTGGCACTGCCTGGGATTACTCGGCAGTACAAAACTCCTCTACTTGTGTGTGTGGGTGCGTGTGCGTGCGCGTGCGCTCGTCTCTGTTGTGGTATCGGCAGCCGGGGCACACCTTGGGCGACCAGCGGTGCGCCTGATTAAATCGGCACAAGACAAATCTATGCTGTGCTCCTTGGCTGCAATGTTTGGCATTAATGTGCTTAACCTCTACATCCATCTGCAGCCTCCCCACATTGAACTAAAGCATACAATTTTAATCAAATTTCAAGCTGACCTATCCGTGTGTTATGTTACACTGGGGGGGGGGGTTAGATGTTGTAAATGTTGGACCACCACCTCCCAGAAAGTTAAGAGTATGTAAAGCTGAAACTGAGTGCTTCGGGCAATGTGGCCGAATGAGAGTGGGTAGAGGAGGGAGAGGAGGAAACATTGAGTGCTTGTAATGTGTCACAGTGACTAGGTTGAATCCTAATCTCTCTTCTTCTCTCTCTCCCTGACCTTGTGGGTTGTTCCTCGTCAGAAGAAACAGAGCCGCAGGAGAGCGAGGAACCCTTTGTGGCACCCCCGGGCCTGGCGATCCCCCCCGATGTGGAGCTGGTGAGTACCCTGCACTACTTCATGCTTTAATTAACATGATAGACCACAGGGTTGCAGAATGGGGTTTTAACCCATAAGTCTAAGCCGGGGGCGGTTCTACTAAGCTATATGGATTTGTGTTTAAAGGTCATATCAAGGATCATTTAGCTATTTTATTTTGAAGTTTAAGACCCATTTGAAGTATTAAAATATATATATATATATATTTGATTAATGTTTTTATTTGGCCTTACTGCTATTAGCCCATACAAACGCATTGAATAAGAGATTCACTACATGGAACAACAGAACGTCCCCCCCAAAAATCTAAAGGAAGTTAGTTTTGAAGTGTCTGTCCTATATCTGAGGGATATAAGAAAGACCAGGAAACATATAAGTTACAAGTTTTTAGAGAGCTTTCAATTGTCAATTGAATGTTAATTTCTCTACCATAACCTGTCATTTTAGAGAATTGTGGTCCAACCGGCCTCACAACCGCAAACCACGTGTATGGCGTTGTGTGGGCGAGTGGTTTGCTGATGTCAATATTGTGAACAGAGTGCCCCATGGTGGAGTTGTGGTATGGGCAGGCATAAGCTACAGACAATGAACACCGTTGCATTTTATCGATGGTAATTTGAATGCACAGAAATCCCGTGACGAGATCCAGAGGCCTATTTTTTTAAGGTATCTGTGACCAACAGATGCATATCTGTATTCCCAGTCATGTGATATCCATAGATTAGGGCCTAATGAATTTATTTCTATTGACGGATTTCCTTATATGAATTGTAACTCAGTAAAATCTTTGAAATTGTTGCATGTTGCGTTTATATTTTTGTTCAGTATACATTTGAACAATGGTGGGTCCGAGATCCAACGGTTTACATAACACTCCCTATTATGGAGCCATGGAGAGGGAAAAGGAAGGGATCGGAGCAGCAAACAGCAGAACTTGCTTGCGAGTGTTGTGCGTGTGATAGACAGTGACTGGTGCAGTATTGACGTAGCGATGCTGATCAGACTGCAGACAGACCAATAGACAGACACAGACAGGCACAGACAAGTGGTGAGTCGAACGATAAGGAGTCTTATCTGGGGGATGGTATTGAGGTCATCACTCACATCCTGCAGCCTGGGAGGAGACTGAGAAGAGGAGTCTGCTGTGCTGCTTTAGTTTGTGTCAGTCAGTATCATCCCAGTCCACTAGGACAGACTTTCCACTCCACTGCTGCTGCTTCTCCCATTGACCGCCGGTTGCCTTTCATCTGCAGGGTCCTTCCAACTCAAGAAGGGGAGGCTTTCATCTCAGCATGGCCTTGATTTTTTCTCTCTCTCTCTCTCTCTCTCTCTCACCCTACAGACTTCAGACTGACACAAACACACACACAAACTTACATACACCCTGGGACATGCATACACACATAGTAATTCAATATAGATGCCGCTGACAGAGAGATCTTCCTCACTCTGGCTGTCAGTGTCCTCTGTGATGTCCAGACACACATGCGCATCCTTTCCATGTGTCCTTGTAATGAGATTTTGATTGGGTACCCTGCAAAGCCCTTCCAATTGCACCGTTTTGAAACAGCCAATTAGTCAAAGCTGGCGCTATTCTCAGAATATCTGATTTGAACTATTAATTTGGGGATATGGCTGTGTTTCCCCCGTTATCACAGGCAGTCTGACAGCCTGAGGGGTTGGGAGAAGGAATCGTCTCTCTCTCTGCTCTTCCTTTCTGTGTTTCATGATTCCATAAGAAGTTCCTCGTTAAAATTCAAAATTGCAAGGTTATTTGCCGCTACAGAGTTTATGCTCTCGCAAAACTCGCAAGTGTGTGTGTAGTGGAATGTTACTACAGAGTTCAGGCCCAAGCGTCTTCTCTCCAAAGGTTTTCATTTGATGAGAAATGTGTGTTTTTGCTAGTTTTTTCTTAGGGTAACTAACGAGAATGATTCATCATTGAAAGTACACAGTCACAGTGATATTGAGTAATCGAGTCCCAATGATTTCCATCTTGTATGTATTTAGTAAATGATTGTTAGTGAAGAAGCTATTAAACCTCTTCTACAGGCTTTAGGAAATATAATTTGGTTGATCCCCCACAAAGAATTAACTGCCACACTTAAAAACCTGTTTCATGTCATGTTGTAGCGTATTTAGCTTTTTCTTCTTTGCTTCTGAAGTGATTACTATTGTGCCTCAGTTATTAAATACAGTTACATTAACTTACCTTAAAGGAGAGTCTGGGGCCGTATGTATCAAGCATCTCAGACAAGGTGTGCTGATTTAGGATCCCCATTGCCTGTTAGATCACAACGAATAATGTTACATGGAAAAAGGGGCCTTGATCCTACAGTCGTGGCCAAATCTTTTGAGAATGACACAAATATTAATTTCCACAAAGTTGCTGCTTCAGTGTCTACATATTTTTGTCAGATGTTACTATGGAATACTGAAGTATAATTACAAGCATTTCATAAGTGTCAAAGGCTTTTATTGACAATTACATGAAGTTGATGCAAAGAGTCAATATTTGCAGTGTTGACCCTTCTTTTTCAAGACCTCTGCAATCCGCCCTGGCATGCTGTCAGTTAACTTCTGGGCCACATCCTGACTGATGGCAGCCCATTCTTGCATAATCAATGCTTGGAGTTTGTTAGAATTTGTGGGGTTTTGTTTGTCCACCTGCCTCTTGAGGATTGACCACAAGTTCTCAATGGGATTAAGGTCTGGGGAGTCTCCTGGCCATGGACCCAAAATATCAATGTTTTGTTCCCTGAGCCACTTAGTTATCACTTTTTCCTCAAGGCAAGGTGCTCCATCATGCTGGAAAAGGCATTGTTCGTCACCAAACTGTTCCTGGATGGTTGGGAGAAGTTGCTATTGGAGGATGTGTTGGTACCATTCTATATTCATGGCTGTGTTCTTGGGCAATTTTCTGACTGAGCCCACTCCCTTGGCTGAGAAGCAACCCCACACATGTATGGTATCATGATGCTTTACTGTTGGCATGACACAGGACTGATGGTAGCGCTCACCTTGTCTTCTCTGGACAAGCTTTTTTCCGGATGCCCCAAACAATCGGAAAAGGGATTCATCAGAGAAGATTACTTTACCCCAGTCCTCAGCAGTCCGATCCCTGTACCTTTTGCAGAATATCAGTTTGTCCCTGATGTTTTTCCTGGAGAGAAGTGGCTTCTTTGCTGCCCTTCTTAACACCAGGCCATCCTCCAAAAGTCTTCGCCTCACTCTGTGTGCAGATGCACTCACACCTGCCTGCTGCCATTCCTGAGCAAGCTCTGTACTGGTGGTGCCCCGATCCTGCAACTGAATCAACTTTAGGAGACGGTCCTGGCGCTTGCTGGACTTTCTTGGAAGCATTCATAACAATTGAACCGCTCTCAAAGTTCTTGATGATCTGATAAATGGTTGATTTAGGTGCAATCTTACTGGCAGCAATATCCTTGCCTCTGAACCCTTTTTGTTCAAAGCAATAATGACGGCACATGTTTCCTTGCAGGTAACCATGATTGACAGAGGAAGAACAATGATTCCAAGCACCACCCTCCCTTTGAAGCTTCCAGTCTGTTATTCGAACTCAATCAGCATGACAGAGTGATCTCCAGCCTTGTTCTCGTCAACACTCACCCCTGTGTTAACGAGAGAATCCCTGACATGATGTCAGCTGGTCCCTTTGTGGCAGGGCTGAAATGCAGTGGAAATATTTGGGGGATTCAGTTCATTTGTGTGGCAAAGAGGGATTTTGCAATTAATTGCAATTCATCTGATCACTCTTCATAACATTCTGGAGTATATGCTAATTGCCATCATACAAACTGAGGCAGCAGACTTTGAAAATTAATATTTGTGTCATTCTCAAAACATTTGGCCACGACTGTAGATCCGCATTCCTACTCTTGCTTGATACATACATCCCCAGGTTGTCACCTATCCTTAACCCCACATATAGTTTGACTTAGTGTGTGTCCTCTTCCCCTTTCCAGCCAGCGACCACCAAAACCCATGCCATCATTGAGAGGACCGCCAACTTTGTGTGCCTGCAGGGGGCCCAGTTTGAGATTGTTTTGAAAGCCAAGCAGTCTGGCAACTCCCAGTTTGACTTCCTGAACTTCGAACACTACCTGAACCCCTACTACAAACACATCCTGAAGGTCATGAAGGAGGGCCGCTATACCTCTGCCTCCGACAAGCAGGACTTACAGGGTGAGTCACAGAGATTAACAAAAAGGGTTTATATAGAATGAGTTGTACATCATGGGATACATAGTATATGTTACTATCTAATACATACTTCATGTGGAAATCTTAGAGAACAGTGGCACAGAATACATTTTAAAGGGATACTTCGGGATTTTGGCAATGAAGCCCTTTATCTATTGCACGCGGAGACATAAAAATGGTATTCACAAGTTCATCTGACTGGGGAAGTACA
This sequence comes from Oncorhynchus mykiss, assembly GCF_013265735.2. NCBI lineage: Eukaryota > Metazoa > Chordata > Actinopteri > Salmoniformes > Salmonidae > Oncorhynchus > Oncorhynchus mykiss. The sequence continues at coordinate 27,262,020 of NC_048569.1, read as the reverse complement.
TAAAGGGCTCCATTACCAAAATTCTGAAGTGTCCCTTTAACAACAGAATACATTAATAGAATTCAGAATAAATGGAGTACTTATTACTGTAGTATGCAACTATAGTATTGTTAGTTTCTAAATATCAGAGTACGAACTCGACGGACACTAAAAACTTCAACCAAAGGATCTAACAGCTGAACAGACAAAGACATGGTTCCACCAGTGGTAGTATATATTTTGCAGTTAGGCTAGTGGTTAGAGCATTGGGCCAGTAACTGAAAGGTTGCTATCCCTGAGCTGACAAGTTAAAAATCTGTTGTTCTGCCCCTGAACAAGGCAGTTAACCCACTGTTCCTAGGCTGTCATTGTAAATCAGAATTTGTTCTTAACTGACTTGCCTAGTTAAATAAAGGTTAAATAAAATATATATATACCCCAATTTGGGTTGGAATCTCCTCCTTCTCTCTAAAGATTACATCTCTGTTGCTAGGCAGGAAATTAAGGGATGCGGGCAATAAACTGTTCCTTCTCCCTTAACCTGACCTGACCTCGGCCCCCTTCCTCACTAATCCACAGCTCCCCACCCTTATCAGTGCCTGCCAAGATGTGTCTTTCCTTCACTCAGTACATTCCAAGCTTAATTGCCTCTACCATATACATCCCTCCTACAGATAACCTTTTTCAGATTAAACATTTTGATATTTTTCTTTAAAGGTTACAATAGCACTGCTAATGAGACTAATGGCAAATCTGCCTTTGCATGTGCCAATTTTGTATAATGCAGCTTTAACAGAATATTACCTTCCAGTGTAAAAACCATGGACATTAAAAACAAAACAAAAATTAAGTGAGAATGAGGTATTGGTCTGAGGCTGAAAAAATAAGTTAAATTCACATGAGCACCACAATGCCTACTAAACCCATGCTCTACCAGGGTTTTCCAACACACAGCTTTGACCTACTACATGACCTCTGTCATTGCCAACAAAGGGTATATAACAAAGTATTGAGATAAACTTGTGTTATTTACCAAATACTTATGTTCCACCATAATTTTCAAATAAAATCATTAAAAATCCTACAATGTGATTCTCTGGATTTTTTTTCCTCATTTTTTCTGTCATAGTTTAAGTGTACCTATGATGAAATTTACAGGCATCTCTCATCTTTTTAAGTGGGAGAACTTGCACAATTAGTGGCTGACTAAATACTTTTTTTGCCCCACTGTATGTTTGTCTGTTCTATTTAAAATAATAATAACCTTCTCAAACGGCTTAATTCACACTTCAGAGGAATAATGGACGTATTAAAATAATTAAAATATACATTAAATACATTCAAATATACATTTTATACATTAAAATATAATAATGTATATAATGTATACAAAATCCTCATCAATCTATGCACACTACCCCATAATGACGAAGTGAAAACTGTTTTTTAGAAATGTGTGCATATTACTTACAAGCAGAAATACCTTATTTACATAAGTATTCAGACCCTTTGCTTTGAGACTTGAATTTAAGCTCAGGGCATCCTGTTTCCATTCATCATGCATATTTCTCAGAATGAGAACGTGTTGCAAATTCTTATGTAAATGTGCCTTTTTATGCTCATTGCACATTTTATAAAACACAGACTAGACAGCTAGCACATAAGTCTGTGGCTAAAATGCTGCTAGTGGTATGTGATACATGTTCATTGATACTCTTGTTTTAGTAGGGTCTGCTCTGTTCTACATTTTGTGAGTTGAGCCATGAAAAGGGTGTTGTTAGAAAGGTTTTTGTCTATTACAGTAAAACAATATCTCTAAGCGTTTCGGTGTCCATTTTACCGATTCTGTTGGACCAATCCTCAAATGCAAATAGCGAGTTTCAACTGCTTCTTGTCAGAGAGGATGTTGTTATTCGTCTTTGTTGTGAGTGGTAGGGGAAGGGGCTCGGTGTCTGTGTTTGAGTGGGAAGGAGCACAGTGCACACTGGACTGAAGCAGCAAAGCAGACGAGACCAAAAAGACAGAACGCTCATAAAAACGAAGAAAAAAAAGATAAACCTCTTGTGATCCAGGCATTTGGAACAATACGCTAAAGCATAAATTCGAAATAATTTGATATTGCCCAGCCCTAAGCTCAAGCTATATTTTGACAGAGGGGAAATCCGTATGAACGAGAACAACTTTATGAAAGTGGATAACCCTGTGACACCTGTAATATATGCACTCCCTACTAACCCCCCCGCATGCTCTATTATTAACCGGAAAAGGGAGCCTGACAGAACAGATATCCTGTATTTTTGACTCATTTCTCAAGCCGCATCTCCTCTTTACCCTCCTTCACAAGGGACTCTATTGACATTATTTATGTACTCTGACTTTCTTTTTTGACCAGCGCCCTACAGACTCTCTGCCTAGCTCCTCATGTGTCAGAGGCCTAGCAGAGCTGGTACTCGCAAAAAACAGTTATGTTTAGAAGTTACTTTTTCCCACTTTTTCCCATGGCACTCAATTATGGCAATATTAGACTCTTAGAACATGATCACATTCTCAACCCTGAGCAAAATCCCTTTCTATCCAAGGTCAAACTATATTGACTATATTGGTATTATTTGATGGGATCTGGCTAGCTGGCCAACCCGTGGACCAAACTTATCTGGCAGGCTGGAGCTATGGTCCTGCCGGCCAGATACAGTGCATTTGGAAAGTATTCAGAGCCCTTGACTTTTTCCACATTTTGTTACATTACAGCCTTATTCTAAAATAGATTGAATTTAACATATTCCTCAACAATACCCCAGAAATCAAAAGTTTTTTTGAAATGTTTGCAAATATATATAAAATAAACATACCTTATTTATGTAAGTATTCAGACCCTTTGCCATGAGACTCGACATTTTTCTCAGATGCATCCTGTTTCCATTGATCGTCCTTGAAAAGTTTCTTCATTGGAGTAGACCTGTGGTAAATTCAATTGATTAGGCATACAGTGCCTTGCGAAAGTATTCGGCCCCCTTGAACTTTGCGACCTTTTGCCACATTTCAGGCTTCAAACATAAAGATATAAAACTGTATTTTTTTGTGAATAATCAACAACAAGTGGGACACAATCATGAAGTGGAACGACATTTATTGGATATTTCAAACTTTTTTAACAATTCAAAAACTGAAACATTGGGCGTGCAAAATTATTCAGCCCCATTACTTTCAGTGCAGCAAACTCTCTCCAGAAGTTCAGTGAGGATCTCTGAATGATCCAATGTTGACCTAAATGACTAATGATGATAAATACAATCCACCTGTGTGTAATCAAGTCTCCGTATAAATGCACCTGCACTGTGATAGTCTCAGAGGTCCGTTAAAAGCGCAGAGAGCATCATGAAGAACAAGGAACACACCAGGCAGGTCCGAGATACTGTTGTGAAGAAGTTTAAAGCCGGATTTGGATACAAAAAGATTTCCCAAACTTTAAACATCCCAAGCAGCACTGTGCAAGCGATAATATTGAAATGGAAGGAGTATCAGACCACTGCAAATCTACCAAGACCTGGCCGTCCCTCTAAACTTTTAGCTCATACAAGGAGAAGACTGATCAGAGATGCAGCCAAGAGGCCCATGATCACTCTGGATGAACTGCAGAGATCTACAGCTGAGGTGGGAGACTCTGTCCATAGGACAACAATCAGTCGTATATTGCACAAATCTGGCCTTTATGGAAGAGTGGCAAGAAGAAAGCCATTTCTTAAAGATATCCATAAAAAGTGTGGTTTAAAGTTTGCCACAAGCCACCTGGGAGACACACCAAACATGTGGAAGAAGGTGCTCTGGTCAGATGAGACGTTATGTTTGGCGTAAAAGCAACACAGCTCATCACCCTGAACACACCATCCCCACTGTCAAACATGGTGGTGGCAGCATCATGGTTTGGGCCTGCTTTTCTTCAGCAGGGACAGGGAAGATGGTTAAAATTGATGGGAAGATGGATGGAGCCAAATACAGGACCATTCTGGAAGAAAACCTGATGGAGTCTGCAAAAGACCTGAGACTGGGACGGAGATTTGTCTTCCAACAAGACAATGATCCAAAACATAAAGCAAAATCTACAATGGAATGGTTCAAAAATAAACATATCCAGGTGTTAGAATGGCCAAGTCAAAGTCCAGACCTGAATCCAATCGAGAATCTGTGGAAAGAACTGAAAACTGCTGTTCACAAATGCTCTCCATCCAACCTCACTGAGCTCGAGCTGTTTTGCAAGGAGGAATGGGAAAAAATGTCAGTCTCTCGATGTGCAAAACTGAGAGAGACATACCCCAAGCGACTTACAGCTGTAATCGCAGCAAAAGGTGGCGCTACAAAGTATTAACTTAAGGGGGCTGAATAATTTTGCACGCCCAATTTTTCAGTTTTTGATTTGTTAAAAAAGTTTGAAATATCCAATAAATGTCGTTCCACTTCCTGATTGTGTCCCACTTGTTGTTGATTCTTCACAAAAAAATACAGTTTAATATCTTTATGTTTGAAGCCTGAAATGTGGCAAAAGGTCGCAAAGTTCAAGGGGGCCGAATACTTTCGCAAGGCACTGTATATAAGGTCCCACAGTTGACAGTGCATGTCAGAGCAAAAACCAAGCCACGAGGTCAAAGAAATTGTCTGTAGAGCTCCGAGACAGGATTGTGTTGAGGCACAGATCTGGGGAAGGGTACCAAAAAATGTCTGCAGCATTGAATATCCCTAAGAACACAGTGGCCTCCATCATTCTTAAATGGAAGAAGTTTGGAACCACCAAGACTCTTCCAAGAGCTGGCCACCCGGCCAAAATGAGCAATCTGGGGAGAAGGGCCTTGGTCAGGTAGGTGACCAAGAACCCAATGGTCACTCTGACTGAGCTCCAGAGTTCCTCTGTGGAGATGGGAGAACCTTCCAGAAGGACAACCATCTCTGCAGCACTCAGGCATTTATGTTAGAGTGGCCAGACGGAAGCCACTCCTCAGTAAAAGGCACATAACAGCCCACTTGGAGTTTGCCAAAAGGCACCTAAAGACTCTCAAACCATGAGAAACAAGATTCTATGGTCTGATGAAACCAAGCTTCAACTCTTTGGCCTAAATGCCCAGTCTGAAGGAAGCCTGGCACTATTCCTATGGTGAAGCATGTTGGTGGCAGCATCATGCTGTGGGGATGTTTTTCAGCGGCATGGACTGAGAGACTAGTCAGGATCAAGGGAAAGATAAACTTTCTGAAAACTGCTCCAGAGTGTTCAGGACCTCAGAATGGGATGAAGGTTCACCTTCCAACAGGACAACGACTCTAAGCACACAGCCAAGACAATGCAGGCATGGCTTTAGGACAAGTCTCTGAATGTCCTTGAGTGGCCCAGCCAGAGGCTGGACTTCAACCTGATCAAACATCTCTTGAGAGACCTGAAAATAGCTGCGCAGTGACGCTCCCCATCCAACCTGACAGAGCTAGAGAGAACCTGCAGACAAAAATGGGAGAAACTCAACCAAATACAGGTGTTCCAAGCTTGTAACTACATCCCCAAGAATGCTCGATGCTGTAACCACTGTCAAAGGTTCTTCAACCAAGTACTTAGTAAAGAGTCTGAATACTTATGTTATTGTCATATTTCTTTTTTTTATTGTAAAACATTTCCAAAAATTTCTAAAACCTGTTTTTGCTTTGTCTTTATTGGATATTGTGCGTAGAAAAAACAATTTACTCAATTTTAGAATAAGGCTGTAACCTAACAAAATGTGGAAAAGGTCAAGCGGTCTGAATACTTTTCCGAAGGCATTGTATAAAGGTCCGGCCAAATGCTCTACAGGATCAAAAGTATGTGGACACCTGCTCATCAAACATCTCATTCCAAAATCATAGGCATGAATATGGAGTTGGTCCCCCCCTTTGCTGCTATAACAGCCTCCACTCTTCTGGGAAGGCTTTCCACTAGATGTTGGAACATTGTTGTGTGGACTTGCTTCCATTCAGTCATGAGCATTAGTGAAGTCGGGCGCTGATGTTGGGCTAGTAGGCCTGGCTCGCAGTTTGGGTTCCAATTCATCTCAAAGGTGTTCAATGGGGTTGAGGTCAGGGCTCTGTGCAGGCCTGTCAAATTCTTCCACACCGATCTCGACAAACCATTTCTGCATGAACCTCGCTTTGTGCACCGGGGCATTGTCAAGCTGAAACAGGGAAGGAGCTTCCCCAAACTGTTACCACAAAGTTGGGAGCACAGAATCGTCTAGAATGTCATTGTATGCTGTAGCTTTAGGATTTCACTGAACCTAAGGGGCCTAGCCCGAACCATGAAAAACAGCCCCAGACCATCCTTCTCCACCAAACTTTACAGTACACATTTTGCATTAGGGCAGGTAGCGTTCTCCTGGCATCTGCCAAACCCAGATTCGTCTGTCGGACTGCCAGATTTTGAAGTGTGATTCATCACATCACCAGAGAATGCATTTCCGCTGCTCCAGATTCCAATGATGGCGAGCTTTACACCACTCCAGCCGACGCTTGGCATTGCGCATGGTTAGTTTAGGCTTCTGTGTGGCTGCTCGGGCATGGAAATCCTTTTTTTGACGCTCCGGATGAGCAGTTCTTGTGCTGACTTTGCTTCCATGCCTTTGCTTCCGAGGACAGATTATTTTTTTCTGCGCTGCAAGCTTCAGCACTCAAAGTCCCATTCTGTGAGCTTGTCAAATCAAATTTTATTGGTCACATACACGTGGTTAGCAGATGTTAATGAGAGTGTAGCGAAATGCTTGTGCTTCTAGTTCCAACCGTGGAGTAATATCTAACAAGTAATCTAACAATTTCACAACCACTACCTTATATCCACAAGTGTAAAGGAATGAATAAGAATATGTACATATAAATATATGGATGAGCGATGGTCGAACGGCATAGGCAAGATGCAGTAGATGGTATAGAGTACAGTATATACATATAAGATGAGTAATGTATGTAAACATTCTATAAAGTGGCATTGTTTAAGTGACTAGTGATACATATATTACGTCCAAATGTGAATTATAAAAGTAGCTAGAGATTGAGTCTATGTTGGCAGCAGCCACTCAACGTTAGTGATGGCTGTTTTACCACTTGAGACCTTGAGATAGAAGCTGTTTTTCAGTCTCTCGGTCCTAGCTTTGGTGGACTTGTACTGACCTCGACTTCTGGATGATAGCGGGGTGAACAGGCAGTGGCCCGGGTGGTTGTTGTCCTTGATGATCCTTTTTGCCTCCCTGTGACATCAGGTGGTGTAGGTGTCCTGGAGGGCAGGTAGTTTGCCCCCTGTGATGTGTTGTGCAGACCTCACTACCCTCTGGAGAGCCTTACGGTTGTGGGCAGAGCAGTTGCTGTACCAGGCCGTGGTACAGCCTGACAGGCTGACAGATTTTGCATCTGTAAAAGTTTGAGTGTTCTTCGTAACAAGCCAAATTTCTTCAGCCTCTTGTCTGTGTGGGTGGACCATTTCTGTTTGTCCGTGATGTGTACGCCAAGGAACTTAACTTTCCACCTTCTCCACTACTGTCCCGTCGATGTGGATAGGGGGGTGCTCCCTCGCTCTTTCCTGAAGTCCACGATCATCTCCTTTGTTTTGTTGACGTTGAGTGTGAGGTTGTTTTCCTGACACCACACTCCGAGGGCCCTCACCTCCTCCCTATAGGCCATATCGTCGTTGTTGGTAGTCAAGCCAACCACTGTAGTGTCGTCTGCAAACTTGATGATTGAGTTGGAGGCGTGCATGGCCACACAGTCATGGGTGAACAGGGAGTACAGGAGAGGGCTGAGAACACACCCATGTGGGGCCCCTGTTTAGATGATCAGTAGGGTGTTGTTTCCTACCCTCACCACCTGGGGGCGACCCGTCAAAGTCCAGGATCCAGTTGCGCAGCACGGGGTCGAGACCCAGGGTTTCGAGCTTAATGACGAGTTTGGAGGGTATTATGGTGTTAAATGCTGAGCTGTAGTCAATGAACAGCATTCTTACATAGGTATTCCTGTTGTACAGATGGTTTAGGGCAGTGTGCAGTGTGGTTACGATTGCGTCGTCTGTGGACCTATTGGGGCGGTAAGCAAATTGGAGTGGGTCTAGGGTGTCAGGTAGGGTGGAGGTGATATGATCCTTGACTAGTCTCTCAAAGCACTTCATGAAGACGGAAATGAGTGCTACGGGGCAATAGTAATTTAGCTTAGCTTTCTTGGGGACAGGAACAATTGTGGCCCTCTTGAAGCATGTGGGAACAGCAGACTGGGATAGGGATTTATTGAATATGTCCGTAAACACGCCAGCCAGCTGGTCTGCGCATGCTCTGAGGACGCGGCTAGCGATGCCGTCTGTGCCGGCAGCCTTGTGAGGGTTAACACGTTTTAAATGTTTTACTCATGTTGGCTGCGGTAAAAGAGAGCCCGCAGGTTTTGATAGTGCGCCTTGTCGGTGGCACTGTATTGTCCTCAAAGCGAGCAATGAACTTGTTTTGTTTGTCTCGGAGCAAGACATCAGTGTCCGCGACGGGACTGGTTTTCTTTTTGTAGTCCGTGATTGACTGTAGACCCTGCCACATTCGTCTCGTTTCTGAGCCGTTGAATTGCGACTCTACTTTGGCTCTACACTGATGCTTAGCTTGTTTGATTGCCTTGCGGAGGGAATAGCTACACTGTTTGTAAACGGTCACCTTGCCATGATTAAAAGCAGTTGTTTTTGCTTTCTGTCTTGCACGAATGCTGCCATCAATCCACGGTTTCTGGTTGGGGAAGGATGTAATAGTCATTGTGGGTACCACATCACCAATGGACTTGCTAATAAACTCACTCACCGAATCAGCGTATACGTCAATGTTATTGTCCGATTCTTTCCGGAACATATCCCAGTCCTCGTGATCGGAGCAATCTTGACGCGTGGAATCAGATTGGTCGGACCAGCGTTGAACAGACCTGAGCACGGGCGTTTCCTGTTTCACTTTCTGTCTATAGGTTGAGAGCAGCAAAATGGAGTCGTGGTCAGATTTGCCGAAAGGAGGGCGAGGGAGGGCTTTGTATGCGTCGCAGAAATTAGAGTAGCAATGATTCAGGGTGTTGCCAGCTCGGGTCGCTCATTTGATATGCTGATCAAATTTAGGGAGCCTTGTTTTCAGATTAGCCTTGTTAATAAAATCCCCAGCTACAATAAATGCAGCCTCAAAATCTGTGGTTTCCAGTTTACATAGAGTCAAATTAAGTTATTTCATGGCCGTCGAGGTATCTGCTTGGTGTGTGCTAAGCTGTCATCAAGGCAAAGGGTGGCTACTTTGATGAATTTCATCTAAAATATATTTGGATTTGTTTAACACTTTTGTGGTTACTACAGTTACTACAGCTCACTCTCCAGTGATGTCCGATGAGTTTGTGCCAAAAGCCTATCTCTCTCTTGTTTTACTTTGTAAAACAATATTTTGAAGTTTATTACAGCATACGGATTCTAGTCTTCTCTTTTCAGCAGGTGCCATTTGCTTTCCAACCTGTGTTTTCCCTCGATTGCATTTTTAATATTGCGAAAGGCCTGTTTTTATCTGCATTCTGTTCACTGACAGATTTGCCGCATGCTCCCGTCTGTAGGCTATGCCTTATTGGGCTACACACAATCCACAGCTAGGGTATTTTTTTAAAAGAAGCTATTGATCCTCGGTGGCTAATTTATGGGCCTACTCATGGTGTAGTAGGCTATTCTGAATTATTTAATTTCTTTCTGAACAGACAACTGTAATTCTATAACTTTGGCAAATGTATTTCAATTTATCAGGGGTGCTGCAGCTCCTCCAGAAGACTTTGCCCATCTATGATTCTATAGGGAAATAAATTAATTGCAATGCTGGAGAGATGAGAGTTGCAGGCACATGTCTATCAGAGCAGAGAAAGGGAGAGCGATCATATAAAGTTAATCTCATTCTTGTTCTGTGAGAGATGCAGGTGCACTTATCACACGGTCACTCCCAAGCATTGGTTTTAAACATAGGTTAGGTTAGTCCTGTCCGGCCCAACTTGACTCAACTCAGAATATCTGGCCCGGGCTGAAAATCTACTTTTTCACTTAGTTTTTTTTGTGGGGGGGCAGGAGAATTAATGACATATTGATTGCCTTTATTATAATTTTTACATAGCAAAAAGTGGAAATTATTGTTCATGCCATGAGAGGTACCAGATATTGCCAAATAGGTTCCGGAACAAAAGAGTACGAATCGGAGAGGTGGCGGATCCTGTTCTGGGAAGATCCGGCTCAAATTAAGCATTGGAAGTCGGAGATTTCCGAGGTCCCAGTTGTTTTGAACGCTGCATTAGTCTCCGCTGCATCTCAGCCGAGCGAGGGAAAGAACAGCAGAGTCAGCCTCTCATGGTCCCTGCTCTCTCCTTCCTTTCCTCCAGGTGAGGCTGACCAGGTGAGGCTGACTCATTTCGTATTCTTCTGTATGTAAATTCTAAACACTCCGATATGTTACGAAGTACAATTCGTATTATAATTTACGAATTAGCAAAACGTATAAAATATTATGAATTTGTAAAATGCATGATATGTTATGTATTCTAGCTAGGTGGCTAACGTTAGCTAGCTGGCTAACGTTAGCTAGGCTAGGGGTTAGGATTAAGGTTAGGGTTAAGTTTAGGAGTTAGGTTGAGGGGTTAAGGTTAGATGAAGTGTTAGCTAAAAGGGTTAGGGGAAGGGTTAGCTAATTAGTTCAAAGTAGCTAAAAAGTAGTAAGTAGTTGAAAAGTGGCTAATTAGCTAAAATGATAAAGTTGCCTGTAATGAGATTCGAACTCGCAACCATCTGTGTTGGTATTTTATTAGGAAAGTAGCAGCTACTCTTCCTGGGGTCCACACAAAACATGACATAATACAGAACATTAACAGACCAGAACAGCTCAACAGCAGAACTAAATCAATGTAAAAAAAAGGCACACGTGGCCTACATATCAATACAAAATCTATCCAGGCCCAACTTAACATAGCATACTAATCTGATTGTCCTGGATTTTAAATTGACTATGTTACGTCTAGTCTATGAGACCAGGCTGGTGAGAGGGGACACAGTTTTCACGTCTACCTCGTGCACAAATTCATGTTGTTCCTATGACCAGAGAATGTGAAATATTCCTTGATATTAAAATAGACATGACAAGCTGCTAAAATAATAAAAATGCAGAGTTATCACCACACTTGTTGAGACATGAACTCACTCATAAAAACAGCAGTTATTTGCTGTATTCTTTTACAGTCTCTCGCTGGTCATGGTTTTAGAATTTATGGTATCATGTAGGATAGTATCAATCTTTGCTGTGACCGGGGGTCGTGGAAACTTAAAGCACGGTGATTTGAGCTGTCCGATTGGCCAGCGCAGTAGGCGCACTCGATTTAGCCACATATCTCCTGGTCTGCTAGGAATGCCTTTAAGATGGACCAGTTAATCGCGGCATTGTGAATTCTTTATTTTTCAGCTTCAGACCAATACCTACTTCTTACTTAAAACAGTTTTTTGTTTGTAATATTCTTCATTCATACTTCAATATATTTTCTGTAGACTCTGATGATTCGGATGATGATGGGGATGGCAACTACCTCCACCCGAGCCTGTTTGCTCCTAAGAAGAGCTCTCGCCTTGAGGAGCTGATGAAGGTAAGGACTAGTGTGTGCTCTGACTAGTGTGTACTTTACCTGGCCCAACATGACCTCTACCTTAATGCTTATTATTTTCCCTGAGTGTTTTCATCTATTGAAGATGGTCTGAGAGGTGCATTTTACTGTACACTGGGCTGAGATTATTGGATATGAGAAACCATTACTGTGAAAAGCACTTGTGAATTCTTCACTATATTGCTTTGTTCTGTTTTATTCAGACAAATAGTTATCTTTGCTGCAGAGGGAAGAAAACTGTACGACTATAGACTGAGTTCATTTGAGGGCCTTTCTGGATCAATTATCTCCCATCTATAGAGGCTTTGCCTGTTCTTTCCAACCCACAATATGTATATTAAATGTTCATATTACATTTTTTATAGGGATTAACCATTTGGTAATTGCGCCAATGGTTAGGTTTCTAATGTTCAAAAGTCCATACACTTCTGAATTAATAGCACATTATTGTTAAGTTGTTCTATTCGATGGCACAATTTGGCCTGAGTTCAAAGCATCTCACTTCAAAGTGCTTTAGACCTGAATATCAAGAGAATGCCATCTTTCCTTTAGAACTGTGAAGTCTGTTCATTGAAAGGGTTTTGATAACTCATATGCCAACTCTTTTTGATTACTCCAGATTGCACACCATAAGGCTGGAGACACCATTATAAATCAACAGTATGTTTATAAATTATTCAAAGGCCACACTAATAAATGACTTGCGATAAGTAGGTTATACCACATAACATAGAGAAATATAGCATAAATAAACTGTTTCTCTGCCATGACTTGTTGCCCATCACATAAGCTAGAGGTGTCTCACAGTTTCACAACTCTATATCTTCCCATTGTTGAGGCTAATAAAATAGCTTCTGATTGTTGTTATAAGCCTTCTAACCAGATCTATTTGTGTTGTAGCCTCTCCAAGTCATGGACCCAGACCATCCACTGGCAGCGCTGGTCCGGAAAGCCCGACAGGAACAGAACGGAGCCGCCGCTGCAGCTGCCTCCGCCATGGCAACCAAGCCAGAGGAAGTACCCGCAGAGCCGGCTGTGCCAGCCACACCGGCAGAGTACACAGCTGACCGTGAGTACAGTTTCTCATCTATGAGAGTCAAACTGGGCAACTGTGAAATCCAATACCTGAGGAGATTTCATATTGGCTCCGAGGGAGCCTCTTCATCTCAGTTTAGTCCTGGTCCACTTCATTTCTCTTCCCATTTTCTTTTTCATTTCCCTTTCGACAAGAGCTCCGTCTCAGACAGGCAGAGTGCCACTCAATTGTCTAGTATTGATCACGGAACCCCTGGAGGCGAGAATAATGGTCCACTTGTTAGAATTATCTTTGTTTGAGAGGGATATTGGTGTTCATATCAGATTAGAATGTCTTTCAGGGGAAAGGTACATTGAATCAACAAAATATTGATCAGGCATGTTCCCACTGGCAAATCTTCAGTTATTCATGTCACAGATTGTGTTCACAAATTGCTGAGATCAACATAAAGTACCTAGATCAAATATGCCCAGTTTTTCTGATAGAGATTCTGGGCTGTACTTGAGATTGAGATGAACTGGCGGCAGTGTTGGATTGTGATGATTGATGATGTGGAGTGTGGCCAGAGGGGCTGTAGCTGTGGAGGGTACCCTGCAGCTCATCGTGGAAAAGCTCATTAACATGGTCTCCTGTAGGCCCATGACTCATTACACTGCTGAAATATCCTCTACCAGGAGTTCAATAGTAGAACGCCCTTCACCACTAGAGCAGTGCAATGTTGATCAACCTGAGAAATTCAGCTTGGTCAATACTTTTCCTTGAGGACTGGTCAGCATAGACTGTATCGAGAAGTGACTTTCACCACTTCAAATCAAAATCAAATCAAATGTATTTGTCACATGCACATGGTTAGCAGATGTTAATGCGAGTGTAGCGAAATGCTTGTGCTTCTAGTTCCGACAATGCAGTAATAACCAACGAGTAATCTAACTAACAATTCCAAAACTACTTACTTATACACACAAGTGTAAAGGGATAAAGAATATGTACATAAAGATATATGAATGAGTGATGGTACAGAGCGGCATAGGCAAGATGCAGTAGATGGTATCGAGTACAGTATATACATATGAGATGAGTATGTAAACAAAGTGGCATAGTTTAAAGTGGCTAGTGATACATGTATTACATATAGATGCAGTAGATGATATAGAGTACAGTATATACGTATACATATGAGATGAATAATGTAGGGTATGTAAACATTATAGTAAGTAGCATTGTTGTCCTTGGGGGATTGTGAGTACATAAAGGTTCTTAACACTTTTCAAAGTCTCAGAGGAGGTATTTTTCACTCATTTCTTATCCTTGAAGTGCCCCGTTCATTTTCGGAGCTGCAGTGATGTGTTGTTTTGGATGTGCTGACAAACTTAATTTTCCTCACTTTTCATTGACTGCAGTGTTTGCTTTGTGCTGAACGCCGGTGGACTGAATCCAAAGCTGTTTGTCTGGCCGCCCCACAGATGTGTTTGCTCCCTCTAAATGCAGACATAATTTCCACTTATTTTCCTGCTCTCTTCTGGCTGCCCACCCACCCATCACAACCATTTCTCCACCCTTGTGCTACAGACAAATGGGTCCTCTCTCGCTTGACCCAAACCCTTGAAGACATCCACTGTTATTCAGCTCAGACACTCTTCATCCTAAGCAACATACACAGGAACACTCTAACTTTAGCTCAGTGCTCACTGCAGAACAGTACTTTTCCTCAAGCAAATCTAGGGAAAAATTGCAAAGGGTGTCCGAGGCTACAAAATCACCATTTCATTTCTTGCTTAAATCTTAGCCAGTTTCTCTCTATTGTCTGCATTAATTGTAAGTGATTGTAAGTGATGGATGTTGAAGGTGCTGGGTGTGATATGGGGTGCCAGGCTACCCTATTTGTCCTTGAGAGATGTTCCTCGCAATTTGGCTGGTTGTATTTTCTAGGGTCAACCCCGTCTCCCCTCTTTTTGCCTGAACTGGAAACTGAGAAATTGTCCTGGTGCTTGGAAGAGACAGCTCAAGCTGATTGTACTGATTTGTCTTAATTAACATGACTTGAAGAGCTCCACTGGCTTCATAAGGTGGGAAAGAGAGGGAGGGAGAGCGGTGCTCTGCTTAACACTCCCGACTTTGACACCACTGCCGCCGCCACCACAGCATCACACAACAGTACAGACATAGATTTTTAATGTGCTGGCTTATGGTGACAAGATAATCATTTTTGAAAGATTTTACTCCCATAGATCCGACTTTGATTTCTGTGTATGGCGCCAGTTCTCTGGGAGAATCTCTGTAAAACAGACTGGAGACGATCAAAGGCACCAAAGGAATAGACTGCTCAATGTGATCCTCCAGTATCTGCCAATGAGGCAGGTATTGAATGAGAATTAGGCAAGAGGAGTTAAGACTGTAACAGTTTTGGGCGGTTCTCAACTACCCAGACTCCATAAGCGCTCAGCTTTGGAGCTCCTTTTAAGTTGATTTAACTTTGGTAGCGCTTGAAGGTAGGTTGGGCCTAGTTCCTTTAACCTTGAGTGTTTCGTGGTGTCATCTGATTGACCTGACACTATCACTTATTCCCTTCCATTCTGCTGGTCTATGGATTGTCTGTTGCAATGTTGGAACATTCTACATTCTAATACAGTCATCATGAGGCATATTAGATGATTTGACAACATTCCATTGAAATTTCAAGAAGCTGTCAAGAATGCACTATGAAGACTAGGCTTTTCTTTCTTAAATCAAATCTAATTGCATTGGTCACATGTTTTGTAAACAACAGGTGTTGACGAACAGTGAAATGCTTACTTATTGGCCCTTCCCAACAATGCAGTGAGAAAGAAAATAGAAAAGTAATAACACACAATAATAAATACACAATGAGTAACGATAACTTGGCTCTATACATTGAGTACCAGAGAAGGGTTTATAACTTGGGTGGCTGGAGTATTTAAAACATTTTGGGGGCTTCCTCTGACACTCCCTGATATAGAGGTCCTGGTTGGCAGGGAGCTCGGCCCCAGTGATGTACTGGGCTGTATGCGCTACTCTCTGTAGCGCCTTGCGATCAGATGCCAAGCAGTTGCCATACCAAGCGGTGATGCAGCCATTCAAGATGATCTCAATGGTGCAGCAGTAGTTTTTTGCACCAAATCTTTTCAGCCTCCTGAGGGGGAAGAGGTGTTGTGCCCTCTTCACGACTGTGTTGGTGTGTGTGGACCATGATAGATCCTTAGTGATGTGGAACAGGGATTACAGGAGGGGACTAAACACGCACCCCTGAGGGGTCCCCGTGTTGAAGGTCAGTGTGTCGTATGTGTTGTTGCCTACCGTCACCACGTGGGGCGGCCCTTCAAAAAGTCCAGGGTCCAGTTGCAGAGGGAGGCGTTCAGTCCCAGGGTCCTTAGGTAAGTGATGAGTTTGAAGGGCACTATGGTGTAGTCACCTCCGTGTTTTTAGTGCACGCTTGAGTGCTATGCCGGTAATACTGGAAATTCCAGTAACATATTCCAGTCTTTGTTAGCAAAACAGTCCTGTAGCTTAGCATCCAGCTTTGAAAGCTTTGTATCCATTTCTATGCGTGGTCTAAAGTTGATCTAGTGTGTTTTATTAATTATTTTCTCTAGTTGCACAGGTGACATGCTCTTAGAAATTAGCTAAGAGTGATTTCAGTTTCCCTGCATTTAAAGCGCCACCGCTGGATGAGCATTTTCTTGTTTGCTTATGGCCCTAAATAGCTTGTTGACTGTGGACTTAGCGCCAGTAACGGTTTGTGGTGGTAATTAGACAGTTACTGTATGAAAAATATTGATAAAAACTATTTTGTAAATAGTATGGTCAACAGTTTACCATGAGGTATTCTAACTCAGGCGAGCAGAACCTCAAGACGTTCTTAATAATAAAGATTGCGCACCAGCTGTTGTTGACAAAGAGACACACACCTCTCCCCTTGAGCTTACCCAAGCTTCCGTTCTGTCCTGCCGATGCATAGAAAAACAGCTAGATGTAAATTATCCATGTCCTTGTTCAGCCACGACTCCAAGAAACACAGTGCAGTTCTTCAGGTCCCGCTGATAGGATAGTCTTGAACAGAGCTCTTCCAGTTTGTTCTCCAGTGATTGTAGAATGGAGGGTAGAGGCGGTTTATTCACTTGTCTACGTAGTTTCATCAGGGTGCCCGCGCTTTGGCCTCGCTTATGCCGCATCTTTCTTCTCCGAGTCTGGGTGACTAAGGCCTGGTCTGGGGTGAGCAGTATGTCCTGCACCGCCGACTCGTTGAACTAGAAATATTCATCCAAATCAAGGTTAGTGATTGCTGTTCTGATGGCCAGAAGCTACCTTCAGTCACAGGAAACAATGGCGGAAACATTATGGACAAAAAAAGTTACGACCAGCACAGAAAAACACACAAAATAGCACAACTGGTCAGGAGGCCATAAAACAGCAGCTTTCCAATCCAGTGCCATTCCTGTTGGGTGACATGCGTCCCAATCTGTCTTGACCTCAGAGGCCCGATGAGGCAATGCGGCCTAGTTTTAACAGTTCACAGACAAGCATCTCACAATACACTGTACTGTACAGCCATCCACAATGACTCACCAACACTCCTCTTCTGAAGCAGTTTGTCTGTCAGTTTCACCCACCCCACTTTAAACAATTGCTACCAGTGAACGTTTTCCCTGATCAACAAGCTGTTACCCTGCAGGTTATGAATCGTTATGCATTCAGTAAGTGGGCTTTTTTATTAATCAGCAGATGTTCGCAGGCCGACTTTCTGTTTTGCACACTTTTTCATTCCCACTTTTAGTTTTTCCCAAGAGAGCAACACAGAGATGGAATTAAAGTTATTCTAATCTATCGCTCCCTGTCTGGTTTGGATTGCAATCCCAGGTTCAGTGCTGTAAGCATCTCACCAGACACAAACTGTCCTGATGGGTATTGATTGGAGACTGTTCTTGAACCTCAACACTACTTGTGGCGCTGTGCTCAAGAGGCTGCCCATGAAAATGATTGATTACCATTTGGAGTGGCTGGGGAAGGAGCAGCACTTTGTCTGCTAAAGTATATGGTTTGGAGAGAAAATACTTTTGAGTCAGAAACACAAGGCTGTAAGGCTGAGGTGGTCGGATCCTGAGGAGCTCTCTTGGCTCTGTGTGGTGTTAAGGTTAGGGGTCAGAGAGAGGCCAGTGGAGGATGATGGATGGATGTGCTGTAACTGTGCTTTCAGAACAGCAGCTCTGTGGCTTAATTCTGCTGTCAAATAACACTCCAGCACCTACAGTTGAAGTCAAAGTTTACATACACTTAGGTTGGAGTCATTAAAACTCGTTTTTCAACCACTCCACAAATTTCTTGTTAACAAACTGTAGTTTTTGCAAGTTGGTTAGGACATCTACTTTATGAATGACACAAGTAATTTTTTAAACAATTGTTTACAGACAGATTATTTCACTTATTATTCACTGTATTACAATTCCAGTGGGTCAGAAGTTTACATACACTAAGTTGACTGTGACTTTTAAACAGCTCGGAAAATTCCAGAAAATGATGTCATGGCTTTAGAAGCTTCTGATAGGCTAATTTACATTATTTCAGTCAAATGGAGGTGTGCCTGTGGATGTATTCCAAGACCTACCTTCAAACTCACTGCCTCTTTACTTGACATCTTGGGAAAATCATAAGAAATCAGCCAATACCTCAGAAAATAAATTGTAGACCTCCACAAGTCTGGTTCATCCTTGAATGAATTTCCAAACGCCTGAAGGTTCCACGTTCATCTGTATAAACAATAGTATGCAAGTATAAACACCATGGGAACACGCTGTCGTCATACCGCTCAGGAAGGAGACGCGGTCTGTCTCCTAGAGATGAACGCACTTTGGTGCAAAAAGTGCAAATCAATCCCAGAACAACAGCAAAGGACCTTGTGAAGATGCTGGAGGAAACTTATACAAAAGTATCTGTATCCATAGTAAAACGTGTCCTATATCGACATAACCTGAAAGGCCGCTCAGCATTGCTCCAAAAATGCCATAAAAAAGCCAGACTACGGTTTGCAACTGCACATGGGAACAAAGATCGTACTTTTTGGAGAAATGTCCTCTGGTCTGATGAAACAAAAAAGGGCCATAATGTCTATTAAGACCATCGTTATGTTTGGAGGAAAAAGGGGAAGGCTTGCATGCCGAAGAACACCATCCCAACCATGAAGCACGGGGTGGCAGCATCACCTTGTGGGGGTGCTTTGCTGCTTGAGGGACTGGTGCACTTCACAAAATAGATGGCGTCATGAGGTAGGAAAATTATGTGGATATATTGAAGCAACATTTTCAAACATCAGTCAAGAAGTTAAAGCTTGGTCGCAAACGGGTCTTCCAAATGGACAATGACCACAAGCATACTTCCAAAGTTGTGGCAAAATGGCTTAAGGACAACAAAGTCAAGATATTGGAGTGGCCAACACAAAGCCCTGAACTCAATCCTATAAAAAAAAATGTGGGCAGAACTGAAAAAGTATGTGAAAGCAAGGAGGCCTACACACCTGACTCAGTTACATCAGCTCTGTCAGGAGGAATGGGCCAAAATTCACCCATCTTATTGTGGGAAGCTTGTGGAAGGCTACCCGAAACGTTTGACCCAAGTTAAACAATTTAAAGGCAATGCTACCAAATACTAATTGAGTGTATGTAAACTTCTGACCCACTGGGAATGTGATGAAATAAATACAAGCTTAAATAAATAATTTTCTCTATTATTATTCTGACATTTCACATTCTTAAAACAAAGTGGTGATCCTAACTGACCTAAGACAGGGAGTATTTACTAAGATTAAATGTCAGGAATTGTGAAAAACTGAGTTTAAATGTATTTGGCTAATGTGTATGTAAACTTCCGACTTCAACTGTAACTGAGCAGCATGGACATGGTCCTCTTCAGTCCTCTTTCTCTGTCGTTGTCTCTCTGTCTTTGTCTCTCTCTTTTCTTCCTTTCCTACGTTTTGCATTTTCATCTCATTCTTGTATATAACAATAGAAAAGATTAGCATCTGTCAATGAATCCTAACCATTGACTCGGCATCAAGAGGGATGGAGCAAATAAATATAAACCATGTGAATGATGGCTCTCCTATAGGTTCCCAGGCTTGTGCATATTGGATGGTTCTTCATAACAGTCGACCAGAGCGGTGACTAATGAGTTAATATCATCCAGTTTTCCCTTTGACAAGACAAGCCTCTCTTTCCGCCTCTCCATTGCTTCCTCTTCCTCCCTCCTTCCCACCATCCTTTCTCCTTCCCTTTTTCTGTCCCTCTCCATCCTGTACGCTCCATCAGGGAGGGAAACCACTGCCACAGTAGAAGATCCTGTTGAGTATATAATGCACAGATCAGCAGGCTCAGACACACAGCTGTATGCTGAACCGGAAGCCCTCATCCTCCCAACTCCCAAAATGTTGCTTTTAGTATTTAGTATTTATTAGGATCCCCATTAGCTGCTGCCAAAGCTTCCTGGGGTCCAAACAGGAATAAACCTATTACGTCACAACAACCTACATCATAAATAAAACAATACATCATACAAGATTGTATTCAATTATTATTAAAACAAAGACCATATAAAATGTACAATACTACAATGTGTGATTGTTTGTGTGTGTGCGTATGCGTCCATGTCTCCACAGTCCACATTGTGCCGTGAGGTGTTGTTTTATCGGTTTTAATCTGATTTTACTGCTCGCTTGAGGTACTTGATGTGGAAGAGTTCCATGTAGTCATGGCTCTATGAAGTACTGTGCGTTATTCAAGCTTGATGATGAGTTGGTTATTTGAATCAGCTGTGTAGTGCTAGGGCAAAAACCAAAACGTGTACCCAGGGGAAACCCAGCATTAAAGAACACCCTCTGTGGAAACTTTCCATCCACAATTTGGCACAGGGTGTAAAGCCATAACACATATTTTTTAGCAGTAAACTATGATCGATAATGTCAAGCTGCACTTTTTAGTCTAATGAAACAGCTCCCACAATCATCGTATTATCAATTTTCTTTCAGCCAAACATTCGTCAGTGCCGTACATGTTGAGTGCCCTTCCTTATAAGCATGCTGAAAGTTAGTTGTTCATTTGTTTACTGTGAAATATCACTGTTTCTGGTCAAACCCATTTTTTCTCCAAAAGTTTACAAAGGGTTGGTAACAGGCTGATTGGTTGGCTGTTTGAACCAGTAAAAAGTGCTTTGCTATTCTTGGGTAGCGGAATTACTTTTTTTTTCTCCAGGCCTGGGAGCGCCCACTTTTCTGTAGGCTTAGATTGAAGGGATATAGTCCGCTACCACCATCAGTCATTTTCCCTCCAAGTTGTCATTACCAGGTGGTTTGTCTTTGTTGATAGTCAACAATATTTTTTTCACCGTTATGCATGGATATGGTTCAGAGTTTGATAATCTTGCAAATGAAAAACTCATTAAAGTAGTCGGCAATATCAGAGGGTTTTGTGATGAATGAGCCATCTAATTTAATGAAGGATGGTGCTGAATTAGCTTTTTTGCCCAAAATTTGATTTAAGGTGATTTATTATTCTGATGGCTGCAGTATCAAACAGAATGTGAAAACTAAATTTAATACAGTTACAGTCGATCTTGTCATGGTTGTGATTCTGACGGTCAATAAATAAGTCTTAGTGACGGGACCATTTTAGATGAAGGTGCCATTTTGAGCGACCTCACACTGATCACCACACCCACAAATCATGACAAACACCCCTCTCTTACTGCTGCTGATAACTGATTTGAGTGCAAATTTGCCAGCTCAAGGTTGTCAGAACAAACCTGGCTAGAACCTCCTAGGATCAATTATTACACCTAAAAATAGCAAATTGTCATTGCAAACACAGTCAGGAACCCTTTGACTTGCACCAGGAACCCTTTGACTTGCACCAGGGAACCCTTTGACTTGCACCAGGCAACCCTTTGACTTGCACCAGGAACCCTTTGACTTGCACCAGGGAACCCTTTGACTTGCACCAGGGAACCCTTTGACTTGCACCAGGGAACCCTTTGACTTGCACCAGGGAACCCTTTGACTTGCACCAGGGAACCCTTTGACTTGCACCAGGGAACCCTTTGACTTGCACCAGGGAACCCTTTGACTTGCACCAGGGAACCCTTTGACTTGCACCAAGCAACCCTTTGACTTGCACCAGGGAACCCTTTGCACGGTGACGTACCACACCTTTATATTTCCCTGGCTCCCAATACTCCTTTCCCACGGATGTTAGTTTCTTCTCCGCACTGAGTCTGGATCTGAGTACCTCCCTGACTTCAATGATGGCTGTCTCAGACTGAAGTATGTAGCAAATGATAGATCAGCAGAATAATTAAGTTTGAGTCAGTCAACCTTTTACATAGCCTATTTTCTTGTTTCTTTCTTCCCCTTTGAAAATATAATCTGAACACTTATGAGTGAATCTGTCAGTTTTATTCATAACCTGTGTTGATCCCGGTCGGTATGCCAGTATGATTTCTTATTCCTGCTGTAAATGACTTTCTCTGAGCTGCTGATATGCTTGATTGAGTCTGAAATGGGAAGTGGGATTGTAATGATAGGCTTTGGAAATGAGTCTTTGCAAATAGATTTTGATATCTGCTTTTAAACGCATTATGATTTCCAACAAGCTGATCCTAATTATTCTTGTTGGGCCAGAAGAAAAGACTGTTCCCCTTGTTTCCCCATCCTCACCTGACAAAGTACATTTCATTAATTGGACAGCAATCAGGAATAGATTATTAAACATTTTCATTTCTATCAGCGTGGAGTTGAGCGAGCCGTCCTCTGTGAGCGAGGCTAAGATCCTATTAGAAATGAGGTCAGACCTAAATGTGTATATATATGTTACCCCGCTCAGCACTGCAGCACACCCACACACTCTAACACAATAAGCAGGCCTGTCCCATCCAGTGCTGACTTACACGTCTGCTTGTTAACAGGGGAGACACGCAATAACACATGCAATTGAAGTATTGGCATGAATTCCTTTTTGAGCCGTGAGCTATTTTGAGATGTTAAGTGATCATCACCTCTCTCTCTCTGACCTCTCCACAGCTGACATGGCAGCGATGTATTATGGATACTGCATGCTACCTGATGGGACCTACTGCCTGGCTCCGCCTCCCCCAGGGATAGATGCCAATGCTTACTACAGCTCCCTACCCTCTGGTAGCATGCTGGCCGCGCCCTCTTACTCTGGAGCCCCGCCCCCTCCAGGGACCACGCCCCCTCCACTTCCTGAGCCAACCACACGGTTCATCTACACGGCACCTCCGACTACATTTCCCATTATCCCACCGCCAACTACAGTTCCCAGCCAGGTCCCAGTCCGCCTCTCAACTCCTCCTGCTCCTGTTGTACCTGCTGCTGTCATACCAGAGACCAGGTGTGGACAGTTATTGGAGAGAAGTGGATATATTTTTTCTTGATCCTTATACTACCTATTTTTCCCCCACATAATGTGATGCATTGCAAGCAAGTTTCTTGCCTCTTTCTCTCTCTCTCCGTCTCTGCTTATCTTTCTCTCTTAAATCAGTTCGCGGCCCCCTGCTCAAGTTGCTGTGGCAGCGCCAGCCATCATTCCCCCTCCCCCTGACATCCAACCGGTTATTGACAAGCTGGCTGAGTACGTAGCCAGGAACGGTGTCAAGTTTGAGACCAGTGTCCGCGTCAAGAATGACCCGAGGTGAGCAGAAACGGACACTGCTCTTCTCCTCACTGAATAAAGGTGAACGGCTCACAATGCACTATTTGTTTAATATAATCGTTGTGTGTTTCTATCTTCAACACAGGTTTGACTTTCTGCAGTCCTGGAACCAGTACAACACCTATTATGAGTTCAAGAAGCATTACTTCATGAAGAAAGAGGGAATCAGCCTGCCTGAGGTATCATTGTCCCCCTTTGCTTCCCTTTTCCCTCTCTCTGATCAGTGTGCATTTAATACCATTTTGCTTGAATTAATTATATACCCTCTGGGGATGTGATGGATCTTAAGTCAATATTGCCTTTCATTCACTGAAATTCTCTCCAGGTTGCTTTTTAAAAGGCTCTAAAGCATTGGAAGGCCTTGGCTCTTAGGCTTTCATGCTTGAGATCAGAGATCATCAATTGTGTGTGCTGTCCAGATATCAAAAGGCCTGCCTGCCTGCTCTTGACTCGCTGTTTGAATGGTTTGTTTTGCATACCAGGTTCAAATCAAAGTTTATTTGTCACGTGTGCCGAATACAACAGGTGTAGTAGGTAGACCTTACAGTGAAATGCTTACTTACAGGCTCTAACCAATAGTGCAAAAAAGTATTAGGTGAACAATAGATAAGTAAAGAAATAAAAACAAACGTAAAAAGACAGTGAAAAACAGTAGCGAGGCTACATATAGACACCGGTTAGTCAGGCTGATTGAGGTAGTATGTAGATATGGTTAAAGTGACTATGCATATACGATGAACAGAGAGTAGCAGTAGAGTAAAGAGGGGCTGGCGGGTGCCTTTGGTGTGGTTTTCTCAATGAATGGCACCTGCCTGTTCATGTCCTTGATTTAGCCCCCGGGGCGCAGCTCTACCCTCTTCAACACCCCGTCTCTCTCTTTCTCTCACAATTTTTCTGTCTCTCTTATCTGATTTTGTGAGAGGACATTGATTTTTAAGTATAACAAACCTAACTCTGTGAATTAACCCTGGACCAAGCAAAGCATTTAACCATGCAGCCGTGCTTTGTTTTCTTGCTCAGTTCCCCGGTTTTATCACACAACAAATGGATGTCAGGTACTTCTCCGTTATTCAACAGAGATGTATTTTTTACCTTCCCCTGGGGGTGTCGGCCGACAGACTCTCACTGGTACTTTTCTAGTTCTCACTAATCTAGCCACGACCCATCACGTTAACAGTGCTGTGATACGTGTATAAAGTATTAAAAGCTAACATTTTACATGGCTCATCTCTTGGTAGACATGTATTCAATTGTGTGACATTTGAATGCCTTTATGAAGAGAATACTTTTCATTTGTGTTTGGTAATTATTGGAAAAGTGGTTGGCTGGTAATTCTTAATGGGCTCAGGTGGGAGGCAGACGTAAGTACTTTGTAAAGATATTCGAAAACAGAAGATATCAAGGGTGAGCAGTAACAGACAGAGAAACAATTTATTCATCCATTTGCTGGCTAAGTGCTTTAAGTGGTTTGTTTGTACCCCTGGTATGAACGATTGCTCGAGCTGATAACATTACAGTAAACAAATTAGCAAACTTTAAAGGCAGGGGAATGATATAAAAAATGTGACTCTGTGCCTTTCAAACTTTGATTTTAAACCACCCAGGCTTTTGGAATGATTGGTCTTCACCACCTGGTTAAATTAATTTGCTGATCCCAGCCCGTTCCCCGCACAGGATTGAACGTAGATGAAATTGCCTTAAAAGTGTCTCACTGCACAGGTTGTTAACCTGTGTCAGATTAAATCTTGGATGTTGAAGGTATTTACTCCTTGGTTCTCTGTGTACTCTGGGTGAGTTTGTGTAAAAACGGCTAGCTGGAGCTGGTCTGGTCGGTCAGTTGGATATGCCCACACCCATTACAGTGCTTTTGGAAAGTATTCAGATTCCTTGACTTTTTCAACATTTTGTTACATTCCATCCTTATTCTAAAATTGATTAAACAAAAAAAATCCTCATCCATCCTCATGAAACTACACACAATATCCGTAATGACAAAGCGAAAACAGTTTTTAATTTTTTTTTGCAAATTTATATTTGAAAAATAAGTCTGGGCTCTGGCTGGGCCACGCAAGGACATTCAGAGACTTGTCCCGAAGCCACTCCATTGTCCTTGCTGTGTGCTTAGGGTTGTTGTCCTGTTGGAGTGGTCAGAATGCCCTCACCCGCTATATACTTAAAATCAAATACAATTTTGTTGGTCACATTCACATATTTAGCAGATGTTATTGCGGGTGTAGCGAAATGCTGATTGGTTTGGTTCTGCCCACTATAGTGCTGTCTGGTTAGAACGTGATGTTGAGACCCATCACTACCCTGGATGGTCACCACCACACAGACACAGCTGTTACCATTTGAAATTTTTTTATATGATTGTGTGGTTATATTTGCTGGACGCACACACCTCAGAAAGGAACAGCATGTCAAAAGTCTGTCGGCAGCACAGCACTTTGCTTCTTCTCTAGATGGATGATGGCGCGCACTAACTAAAGGTTAGTGAAGGCAGGTGGTATCCTGCAGCACATACAACCGCCCTGATTGGTTGGATGAACAGAGGTGTGAACTGTACTCTCTCTTTCTAACTCACATTTATCTTCTCTGTACCCGCTGTGCTGCTCACATGAGACAAATACAGTGTGGAAAATAGAAGAACAGTGGATAGGATAGAGAGTGGAACAATGACAAAAGACTGAACGAAGCACAAAGAAACAGTGGTGAAAGGGAGACGATGGCAGGGGTGCTACAAGTTGAATTGGGGGAAATGCTATGTGAGTTCCCGCAGAGTAGTTCTGTCTCTGTCAGCAGCGTCTGTTTTTATTTGGCGACTGCGGCTGTGATTTCTCTTTCAGGGGAGCAGGGGATCTCTGCTCTCTGGCCTCAGTGGAGTTCTGCTCCCCTGGCTGACTCCCACCAGGCTGTCCCTGGCTCTGCTGCAAAATCTGGACAATTTGTTTAATTCATCCAGTGTCTCCAGCTCAATTAGGAGCCTTGTCAACAGAGATGAAATGATTCAGTCTGGCTGTGGCTGGCCTGGCTGCTTGGTTATATCCATGGCCACTTTGGCCCCGGTTATGTATTGTCTCTCTGCTTAAGGTACCTCTTTAAACCCTGCAGTGCACTTGAACTGTCTGATGTATCAGAGCTTAGAATGTACCTCAGGTATTCACACTCATCCTCGGTTTAGATTTATATAGATGAATATGGTTTCATCTCATCCAGGTAGTTTTTATATGCTTTGGTCTATGTTCATTGACCGTTTTATCATAAGCCACCATTTATTTTGATGATATGTTTCCACCAGAATCATCTCCTCTACGTTTTACGTTGTGCTCTATCTCCAATCACACCTGAGCACTGAAATTCCAGTGTGTATCATATGATGCATGAGCCCATCTCATTCCAAAGCAGACAGTTGATCTGTAACCATTCTCTAATGGATCTTTTGCAATGCTCTCTCTAAGCTGCGTGTGTGCGCTGGCTCGCAGCTCCCCGGGAATGCCCCACAGAAGAAATATATCCGCCCGCCCAGAGAAGCACGATATTGAAAGTTTCCCTTTTACTGTGGGAATTGTAATTGAATCAATGCAATATTAGCAACTTTCAATGCAACATAACAAACGAGATTGTGTTGTAAGCAGAACGCATCGGAGTAGGATTCTATTGCATTAACACGCATGACTCAGCCCATACTCTTTACATACCGGTGCGCCATAACCAGTCAGCTTCAGTAGGCCAACAGTAAATGTAAATAGACCATTGCCATATATGGATCTGTGCCATTCACTTTGAACTGGACTGTTTACAGCATGAGTGGTCGTGAGTAGATGCGCTTGTTTTGAGATGAAAGCAAGAGCTGTGTATGGGCTTGTTTTGAGATGAAAGCAAGAGCTGTGTATGGGCTTGTTTTGAGATCAAAGCAAGAACTGTGTGTAGCCACGTGTGCACATTTGTTCATATCCTTTACTAGTTATTGAGTTATTAGCCCAGTTAAACATAATTTGCAGTCAGCAATATGGGAGTGGTGCTTCCTACAAGAGCACAAAACATCTACATTTCTAGATATCTTTGAAAAGCGAGTCAGGTAAACAGATTTTGTTTTTGTCTTAAAGGGGCAGTGTTGTATTTTGATACCAGCTTGAATAAGCTGTGTGGGCAGAGGTTGGCGTATTTTTGTCTGATTCTCTGTAGTAATGGTATGGGAATAATAATGCATTTATTTTGTAAAGTGGTTTCATGCATCAAAAACAACATTTTCAGTCACCTTCTTGTCTGAATGACAAGTGGATAAACAGGTTAATGTTAAGCCCTGCGTGTTTTTTTTTTCAGAAGTCTCATGGAATGTAGGTCTAAATTGAACAACACACCTTGACTACTACTGTAGGCTGAATGATAGAACAGCTATTTCCATGTTAAAATGTTATGGGATGCATTTTCTCCATTGTTTTTGATGGTAGGCCACTGTTAGGCCTACATTATGATCAAATAGCCAAAGTAGCCTACTTGACCACTGTCTGAAACTGTAACTTAAAGCGGGTACAGCCTCAGTGTTCACAGTAAACACATGCTGGAAGTTGCACTGAATTTTTACAACCTTGAAGTTTGTGATCATCAGACCTTTAATAAATTGCAGGGAACATTGCTAATATGCCACACTGAATTAAAGCGCCTATGTGTTCCTCTCCTACCGAATCAGACAGTGTATTAACAACCAACCCCAGGTGCCATTATGACACATTTATAAAAAAAATTAAAAAACTGGTAGGCCAGTTGAGAACAAGTTCTCATTTACAACTGTGATCTGGCCAAGATAAAGCAAAGCAGTGCGACAACAACAACAACAACAACAACTCAGAGTTACACATAAACAAACGTACAGTCAATAACACAAAAGAAAAATCGAAAGATTTATGTACAGTGTGTGCAAATGTAGAATAGTAGGGTGGTAGGCAATAAATAGGCCCTAGAGGCGCAAATAATTACGGTTAACATTAATACTGGAGTGAAGGATGTGCATTTGATGATGTGCAAGTAGAGATACTGGGGTGCAAAAGAGCGAGAGCGTAATTAATAATATGGGGATGAGGTAGTCGGGTGTGGGGTTTATTTACAGATTGGCTGTGTACAGGTACAGTGATCGGTAAGCTGCTCTGACAGCTGATGCTTAAAGTTAGAGAGGGCGATATAAGACCTCAGCTTCAGAGATGTTTGCAATTTGTTCCAGTCATTGGCAGCAGAGAACTGGAAAGAAAGGCGGCCCAAGGAAGTGTTGGCTTTGGGGATGAACAGTACAATATCCCTGCTGGAGCGCGTGCTACAGGTGGGTGTTGCTATAGTGACCAGTGAGCTGAGATAAGGCGGGGCTTTACCTAGCAAAGAATTCTAGATGACCTGGAGCAGTTTCCCAAGAAAGCTAAGGTAACTGAGCTAAATGACTATTGCCCCGTAGCACTCACTTCCGTCATCATGAAGTGCTTTGAGAGACTAGTCAAGGATCATATCACCTCCACCCTACCTGACACCCTAGACCCACTCCAATTTGCTTACCGCCCCAATAGGTCCACAGACGACGCAATCATACTACACACTGCCCTAACCCATCTGGACAAGAGTAATACCTATGTAAGAATGCTGTTCATTGACTACAGCTCAGCATTTTACACCATAGTACCCTCCAAACTCGTCATTAAGCTCAAGACCATGGGTCTCGACCCCGCCCTGTGCAACTGGGTCCTGGACTTTCTTACGGGCTGCCCCCAGTTGGTGAGGGTAGGAAACAACATGTCCACCACGCTGATCCTCAACACTGGGGCCTCACAAGGGTGCGTTCTCAGCCCTCTACTGTACTCCCTGTTCACTCATGACTGTGTGGCCGTGCACGCCTCCAACTCAATCATCACGTTTGCAGACAAGACTTCAGTGGTAGGCTTGATTACCAACAACAACGAGACGGCCTACAGGGAGGAGGTGAGGGCACTCGGAGTGTGGTGTCAGGAAAATAACCTCACACTCAACGTCAACAAAACAAAAGAGATGATCGTTAACTTCAGGAAACAGCAGAGGGAGCACCCCCCTATCCACATCGACAGGACAGTAGTGGAGAAGGTGGAAAGTTTTAAGTTCCTCGACGTACACATCACGGACAAACTGAAATGGTCCACCCACACAGACAGTGTGGTGACGAAGGCGCAACAGTGCCTCTTCAACCTCAGGAGGCTGAAGAAATGTGGCTTGTCGCCTAAAACACTCTCAAACTTCTACAGATGCACTATCGAGAGCATCCTGTCGGGCTGTATCACCGCCTGGTACGGCAACTGCTCGGCCCACAACCGTAAGCCTCTCCAGAGGGTAGTGAGGTCTGCACAACGCATCACCGGGGGCAAACTACCTGCCCTCCAGCACACCTACACCGCCCGGTGTCACAGGAAGGCTAAAAAGATCATCAAGGACAACAACCACCCGAGCCACTGCCTGTTCACCCCGCTATCATCCAGAGGTCAGGCGAGGTCAGTACAGGTGCATCAAAGCTGGGACCGAGAGACTGAAAAACAGCTTCTATCTCAAGGCCATCAGACTGTTAAACAGCCATCACTAACATTGAGTGGCTGCTGCCAAAATACTGACTCATCTCTAGCCACTTTAATAATAAAAAACTGGATGTAATAAATGTATTATTAGTCACTTAAACAATGCCACTTTATATGATGTTTACATACCATATATTACTCATCTCATATGTATATACTGTATTCTATACCATCTACTGCATCTTGCCTATGCCGTTCGACCATCGCTCATCTATATATTTATATGAACATATTCTTATTAATTCCTTTACACTTGTGGATATAAAGTAGTTGTTGTGAAATTGTTAGGTTACTTGTTAGTAACTGCACGGTCGGATCTAGAAGCACAAGCATTTCGCTACACTCACATTAACATCTGCTAATCATGTGTATGTGACCAATAAAAATTGATTTGATTTTGTAGTATATGGGGCTTTGGTGACAAAACGGATGGCATTGTGATAGACTCCATCCAGTTTGCTGAGTAGTGTTAGGGGCTGTTTTCTAAATGACATTGCCAAAGTCAAGGATCGGTAGGATAGTCAGTTTTACGAGGGTATCTTTGACGGCATGAGTGAAGGAGGCTTTGTTGCGAAATAGAAAGCCGATTTCTAGATGTCATTTTGAATTGGAGATGCTTAATGTGAGTTTGGAACGAGAGTTTACAGTCTAACCAGACACCTAGGTATTTGTATTTGTACACATCTTTTACCCCAGGCTTTTATCCTAGGCTTTTAATGTGTCTCTCTGAGCCAGAGGTTGGAAAGGCAGTGTGAGTTCAGGGAGAGGGCACTGGAAGATGTAGGTGGAGAGGAAACAGACCTGTTCTCATTCACTGTCAATGATTAGGCCTAAGTAACTCAGTCATCACCTCCTAAGGGTAACTTGGCAGCGTATTCACACTCAGGGAGTTGGTGTCCCATTGTCACTCAACAGTTCTGCATTCTGCTGCCCCTGAGTATGAAATTAACATGAAGTATGAAATATGGATGAATGTTCGCATTGTGCTGGTATTGGACTGACAATGCCTGTGTGCCTTATCTACAGTATAGTCCAGTAGCATCATCTCACACTCCCCTAACCTTGTATAACCCAACTGCTACCATTTTGATGCAGCCTTGTGGTTCAGCAGGTGTTGAATAGCTGAACACCTGTGTCACATTCCTGTAAAGCTCTCCGGTCAACATTACTGTTCAACCGCTAGTTGTGCACAGGGAACTCATTTGCAGTGTTGTATCCCCCCCCCCCATCATGGTTGCCAGTTCACTGAGCATGATGGCTCACATTTATTGGTTTTCCTCGTTGGGTCTCGGCAGTGCTACCATCAGAGACATTGTGTGCAAAAAAATTTTTTTTTGCAGGTGCTGTCTTACATGCACCGGTTTGGGAGTTGCAGAGGCTGGCTGTGATTTTCCGTTGTCGTGTCGTGTTTCCTTTAGGTTTGAGAAAGTGAAAGGTCATTCGAGATCAAGTGATTCGTTTGACGTAGTTTTAACTCAACATATTTAATGTTACCAGAGTCTGCTACCAGAGTCAGAAGGCCTCAGTGGAGCAGTGGTCAAATGTAGGCTTGAAGTTTTTCACCCACTTTGGGGAACCATTTGTCATCTGCCAAATAGAATCCACTAACTTGTCTCTCCGGGGAGAGAGAAATTTGTAGTATGGAGTCCGTACTCTGTCACAAAGCAGGCTGCACCCACAGGCAAACCAAGCGGCCGACTAACTAGCTTATCCATAAACTATGAGGTCTACTGGGGATTTGGGGAACAGCTATATGGGATGCAGCCTCTCTCATTTGTATTATTAATCTGGTTTTCATATTTATTGTGAAATCAATCAAGGGAGGCATCAGCCAGTGATTGGGCTTGTTGTGGCCCTGCCTCTGGTTTGTCAGATTGGTCTTGACAGCACCAGCCACCAGTTCCACTACTATATGAATTAGTTTTGTTCTGTGACCTCGTTTAGCTGGGATGATGATTGTCTGTAGCCAAGCCTTAGTTTTGTGTGGCGGTTTCTCCCATCAATTTAATGGTTGTGTGTTTTCTTCTCATTGTTGATCCTCGCTCCTCGGTGGTGTAATCACTCCGCCTGCTGCCATGTCGGCACTAAGCTATAATCATCAATATTGTTTTTCTGTTCCTTGTGCTGATGGTCGAGATAGCTGCCAAACCTCTGCTGGGTTGAAGCAGCAGCTATCTCAGTGTTTTACTAAAATGATGGGCTTTTGACTGGAGCTTAATGAAAAGTGGGAAGCATCTGTGGGCCTCCAGACTTCTTCAATCTCATGAGGAAAGTCAGAGCATGCTCATAATTGGCTCACATTCAGACAGATCTCCTATTATTTATGAAAAAGTTGCAGAGGATTGTTCTACAACATGATCCAGGTATAAGTGACTCATAAAATGAATATAATGTTATTATAGCTTGAATTAAAGCAAGGGGAACTACAAGAATGTTCTAAATGCACCCTGTCCTGCATCCGAGTTTCTGGATACTACACAATTACATACTGCACATTACCCTGCTTGTAAGGTGCATGAAAAAGGTTTTCTCCTCTCAGTACTAATTATGAATATAGAATATGTTCATTCTAACAGTTGGCTGTAGCAGCTTGTGTCTGAATATAATGCTAAATCCACAGCTCTGCTCCGTTCTCCCTAGCCTGAGCGCCCAAGTGTTTGGCAGATGCTGCCAATCTGTAACGTGCTCTTTTGACTTTGTGAATGAAAGCTCCCATTTTAGACTATTCATTTTTTTTTAAATGACCTTAGGTGTGATTGCTACATTTGCTTTCAGTCCAAACAGATTGAAGAAAGAGAGACGGTGAAAAAAAAAAGATTAAACATCCCCCCCAGTTTTCTAAGTTGTTTGTGTTTTGCTGACAATTTCACCAATGAATCAGAAGGAAACGCGTGCAAATACACACTCATGCGCGCGCGCACGCACACACCTAAACTTACACAAACGCACACACTTACACGTTCTGCAAATTAGATCAATATCCATAGTTTGATGACTGATTGGGTACAGGGTTCCCAATGATCACTGGAATCTTAACAATTTTGAGGCAGTTAAGATACAGCAGCAAAGACCTGATAATGGAACCAGAGGTGGATGCAGGCAGCAGGGAGTTTTTGGGGAGAGAGCAGAGAGAGAGAGCGACGTAGTTCTGTTGTAGTGTATCTCTCCAGGGACAGCTTGGCTTCTGGGGCTTCAGCTGGTTCTTGCTGAATAAGATTAGCCTTATTGTAGCTTGTAGCTCTCCCTCAAAGACTTGTTCTACACAGTGAAACCCACTTTAGATGGGAAAATGTTCAACGCTCTTTCTCCCACTTTTATTGCAGTGTTCTGTAGAGTTTTTTTTTGTGGTTGTGCGTCACTACTGGCTTGATGAGCAGATAGAATACATGATCAACTACTGCTGTGTGTGTGTGAGCTTCACTTTAAAGCTAGGGCTAACCTAAGGCTGTTAAAAACAATCCACACACACAAACAAACACATACTGAACAAACACACTCACACACTCTTTCTCATACACACACACACACACACACACCTTTTTCATGATGCACCACTGGTGTCTGCAGTTTAGGGCCTTGTTTACAGGCTACTCATGATGCGTCATCCTTAGTTAGCTTTGGCTGTCGCAGTCCCTCCCCTCCTGTCTCCACCAGCTGCTGGGGCTGCAGGCCTGGCTTTGGTGCCTTCTTGCTGGGTTGCCGATGTCCACTCTCTGGCAGTGGTGTCCCACCCCAAGGGCCAACCACATTGCATGGCTGCCTCTGTCCCTGCCTGTCCCCCCTCTAGCTCCAGCCTCCATCAAAGGACCCAAGTGACACAGTGGTGGGGAGAGTAGTGGGAACCTGATACATCAATATTTCACAGATATTTCCCCCACTACTGCTTTGCCAAATTCAAGGGAAATGTCCTTTCAAGCTGCTTCTCCGAATAGACATTTTCAGTAGATACAATAGTGCCTGACTTGCTTTGTTTTACCCTCTTCCAGACTCTATCCTTCTCCCTCCTCTCCTCCACTCTACACTTCTACTGCATCCTTTCATACTGTAAAGTATCTGATCCACAGGAGTGAGTACTATGCCCACTCCTTCTCTCCCTTCCCCCTCCCTTCCTCTCTCTCTCCCCTCCAGTGACGGAGGACAATTCATTACCTTCCTTAAGCCATTCGTTCTCCCGCCTGACTTTAAAGCAAGGTTAGTCTCGTGGCAGAAACCATTGTTCTTGATTTGTGCCTGCATTTGTGTGGCTCTGCTCTGCCGGTACGTGAGAGAGCCTTTGAAGGGCCAAAACGAGGGGGAACACCTACGCGTCCCTGAACACAAGTGGTTCAGTTAATTCTCTCTCCTTTCTTTAGCTTTCCTTTCCTTTTCCTATTCTTTTCTCTTTCCTTTTTTTTTGTGTCCCAGTTCCTTAGGTGAGGTAGTAGCACCACCACTCTTAGACACTGTGTGATGACATAAGATGTTTGACGCATTCAGATCCCGTATCTCTTTTTTTTCTCACCTCAGGCCCCTGTTAATGAGGTATGGTAAGTCAGTACTGACTTACATGGACAATTGGGAACTTGGAAATTTCTTCTGACTTCAGTGTATTCAACATAACTGGGAACTCTGAAAAAAATCATCTCAGACTGGGGAAAAATAGTTTTGAACCGTCATCCAAATCGGAATTCCAAGTCAGAAACTCTGGTAACTTTCTAGAAATGACTTGAACATCACAAACGTCATGATTTGATCTCATTTTTTTCCTGAGTACCCAGTTGTCCTGAAAGCGCCAGAAGTCCATCAGGACTTGTCAGACAGTGACGTTAAACGCCCACACCAGTAGAAATCCCCTTTTTTGAGCGGAGAGACGATGGCCAAAGCCTACCCATGATGTTCCACAATGATGTAACTCAATAAATCATCGTTTTCAGTAAAAGTATGAAATATTTTGGCTTGAAGTACCAAATCAGAATGTGTGACTTTGGATGTTTCTGTTTCTGTGAGTCTTGCATGTCTTTTCCTACGAGATGACGTGCAAATTCTTTTCAGCCTATCTTTTATTTCAGGGCTGGGTCTTATTTAAATGTTAACACCCACTATCATGGCAATGGTTATTAATCAGAAACACTTGCTGCAAAGTTCTTCCAGGTAGTTGAGGCCTAGGCTGTCAGCTACAAGGGCAGCCTTGTCAGACCTATTGCCCACCAATCATGACATCATGCATAAAATATGAAGTAGGATTATGAGTGTCTAGTCTATCCTCATGTAAGGAGATATAAATATAGATATATTAAATCAACAACAAAAAAATAAAATCAAAAAAATCAACAAAAAAAATAAATGTGGGAGAAAATAGCCTACATATTGTCTCTTAACGGCTAGCCTGAAGTCCAGACTCTTCCTTTCATATACCTACTAGCAAGCTAGTGATGACTATTCGCTAACATACAACATGTTCTCCGATCTGGTGCTCATGCTAGTCCCTTTCCTCCTCGGTCTCTGTATTGTTGTCTCTACCTTCCTGCCCCTTGTTCTGTTGTCTGTGCCCAATGTTTGTGCCATGTTGTTGCTGCCTTGCTATGTTGTCTTAGGTCTCTCTTTATGTAGTGTTGGATTGTCTCTCTTGTCGTGATGTATATTTATATTTGTAAATTATTTTTAATCCCAGCTCTCGTCCCGTCAGGAGTCCTTTTGCCATTTGGTAGGCCGTCATTGTAAATAAGAATTTGTTCTAAACTGACTTGCCGAGTTAAATAAAGGTTCAATTAAAAAATATAGTGAGCTGGCATGGTAAGATTTAGGGACTGTATTCTGAGGAGGAGACATGAAGCATGTGTTCTCCCCACTTTGACTGGGCCATGTCGAACTGGCTGTCCATTGGTCCCTCCACCACTGTATGTTGCTGTGATTAAACCCCTCCATCAGTGTCCCGTAGTAAACAGTGCACAGAGCGGACAGAGCATTCCAATGAGAACCTGGCCGACAGAGAGTGGGGGAGAGGAGTGATCGGCCCTACGTAGTGTGAAATGGCTTTCCCTTACCGTTCAGCCTGCAACCAACCCTCACTGCCTCACTTGCATCTATTTTTGACTGTCAACTTTTAAACCCAATCCCAAACAAACAAATAGCATGCTGACATCACTTAGCCTTAGCGCAAAGCGTCATAAGTACAAAGCGTCTTAAAAGTACAATGCAGAAACAGACATAAATGGATTTCGATGAAATATAAAAAGCACCACCCTTGTAAGTTCTAAATCATTTTCACTTCACTAATTGATGAGGTCTAAAACGGTACAGTATTGTATCTGGCATATTCTAATTTTTAATTCTTAGGACAACCCCGAGCACTTTGTTCTTAAGATAACTCTCCATCTCAATTCAAAGGGCTTCATTGGCATGGGGAACATGTTTTCATTGCCAAAGCATTGGAATAGACAATAAACAAAAGTGAAATAAACAATTTGAAATACTCTAACAGTAAAGTTTTAAAAGAAAATTTAGACATTTCAAATACTATATTATTGACTATGTTTAGTGATGAAACAATGTGCAAATAGTTGAAATATGAAATGGAAAATAAACAGATACATATAGGTTTTTATTCAGAATGATGTTTGTTCTTCACTGGTTGCCCTTTTCTTGTGACAACAGGTCAACACATCTTGTTGCTGTGGTGGCACAATGTGGTATTTCACCTAATAGATATGGGAGTTTGTTTTCAAATTCTTTGTGGATCTCAATAGAAAGGCTATGCTCACTGAGTCTGTACATAATCAAAGCTTTCCTTAATTTTGGATCAGTCACAGTGTTCAGGTATTCTGCTACGGTGTACTCTGTTTAGGGCCAACTAGCATTACAGTTGGTGCACTTCCTTTTATTATTCTTTCCAATGTGTCAAGTTAAATATCTTTTTGTTTTCTCATGATTTGGTTGGGTCAGATTTGTATGCTGTCCTGGAGCTTTGTGGGGTTTGTTTGTCAACAGAGTCCCTGTAACAGCTGGCTGAGATTCATCTCTCCTGCAGGTGTGGGCTTTGTTATGGAAGGTTTGATAATCACTTATTTTTAGGTGGCTGTAGATGTTAATTGTTATTTTCTAGATTTTGATAATTAGCGGGAATCATCCTAATTCTGCTCTGCATGCATTATTTTGTGTTTTACGTTGTACACAGATTGTTTTGGCCTTTCTAGGGAGTTTTTCCTAGCCACCGTGCTTCTACACCTGCATTGCTTGCTGTTTGGGGTTTTAGGCTCGGTTTCTGTACAGCACTTTGAGATATCAGCTGATGTACGAAGGGCTATATAAATTAGTTTGATTTGATTTTTGCCGAATTCTGCATGCAGTCTCAATTTGGTGTTTGCCCCATTTTGTGAAGTCTTGGTATTGAGCCGACCCCAGACCTCACAACCATAGAGGACTATAACTGATTTGAAGTATTTTCAGCCAGATCCGAATTTGGATGCCAAATTGTATTTTCTTTTTGATGGCTTATAAGGCCCTTCTTGCCTTGTTTCTCAGATCGTTCATAGCTTTGTGGAAGTTAACTCTGGTGCTGATTTAGGGATGCACCATATATCGGTGAACATGTCGGAATCGGCCGATATTAGCTAAAAATGCCAATATCGGTATTGGCCCGATGTCTAGTTTAACGCCGATGTTGAAGCCTGATGTCAAAGCTGCTGTGCATACCTATATAAAGTAAGTACATTACGTACTGACACCATGAAAAATGTTGCGCTACACGTGCAACACAGCATTCCTAACCTAGCCCACAATGTCTGCTGTGTGGATCTAGCAGTCATTTGAAAGAGTAAGAACATTTCAGCGAGACATCCATTAAAGCCAACATAATGGAATTCATTCCCCTTGACAATCAACCGTTCTCTGTCGTGGGTGATGTTGGCTTTGGCCGACTGATCGAGCACCGGTACACACTACCAAGTGTGCTATTTTTCGGATGTTGCCCAACCAGAGTTACATAGTAATAGCGTCACTGCTATTAGCTTCACAACATACATACTATGGAGCGCCGTTTGGGTCTTTGCGTGTTAATAAAGATACAGTAGCACTGTCAAAGCTGTACAAAAAAAGTCTGCAAACACCGGCCACGAACGATGTGTTTACAATACCGCGTTGGTAATAAAGCATAATTTGTACGACAGCAACTTCTGGGGTAGCTAGCTTTAGCTTCGTACCTAGCTAGCACCAATACAACCAGCCTGAAAACAATGGCCAGTAGACACTGCAGTCATTTTCATTATTCTTATTCTCTCTTTATTCTCCTCTCTTTCTCTCTCTCTCCGTTCCTCCATCCTGTAGTGTGGCTCTCCGTCAGACAGTGTGGGCCCAGGAGAGGGGGAGACTGATGGCGGCAGCGTGGGTAACTGTCCCTCTGACAAATTGATGGAGGGCAAGCTAATAAAAGGTAAGGTGTGATGAAGACGTGGACACAGATGCACAAGTGCGCATACACGCACCTGCAACACACACACATACAGTGGGGAGAACAAGTATTTGACACACTGCTGATTTTGCAGGTTTTCCTACTTACAAAGTATGTAGAGGTCTGTAATTTTTATCATAGGTACACTTCAACTGTGAGAGACAGAAAATCACATTGTATGATTTTTAAGTAATTAATTTGCATTTTTTTTGCATGACATAAGTATTTAATCACATACCAACCAGTAAGAATTCTGGCTCTCACAGACATTTTTCTTTAAGAAGCCCTCCTGTTCTCCACTCATTACCTGTATTAACTGCACCTGTTTGAACTCGTTACCTGTATAAAAGACACCTGCCCACACACTCAATCAAACAGATTCCAACCTCTCCACAATGGCCAAGATCAGAGAGCTGTGTAAGGACAACAGGGATAAAATTGTAGACCTGCACAATGCTGGGATGGGCTACAGGACAATAGGCAAGCAGCTTGGTGAGAAGGCAACAACTGTTGGCGCAATTATTAGAAAATGAAAGAAGTTCAAGATGATGGTCAATCACCCTGGGGCTCCATGCAAGATCTCACCTCGTGGGGCATCAGTGATCATGAGGAAGGTGAGTGATCAGCCCAGAGCTACACGGCAGGACCTGGTCAATGACCTGAAGAGAGCTGGGACCACAATCTCAAAGAAAACCATTAGTAACACACTACGCCGTCATGGATTAAAATCCTGCAGCGCAGGCAAGGTCCCATTGCTC
This sequence comes from Oncorhynchus mykiss, assembly GCF_013265735.2. Lineage (NCBI taxonomy): Eukaryota > Metazoa > Chordata > Actinopteri > Salmoniformes > Salmonidae > Oncorhynchus > Oncorhynchus mykiss. Next base: position 27,222,841 of record NC_048569.1, on the reverse strand, counting down.
AAGCCAGCGCATGTCCAGGCCCGTCTGAAGTTTGCCAATGACCATCTGGATGATCCAGAAGAGGAATGGGAGAAGGTCATGTGGTCTGATGAGACAAAAATAGAGCTTTTTGGTCTAAACTCCACTCGCCGTGTTTGGAGGAAGAAGAAGGATGAGTACAACCCCAAGAACGCCATCCCAACCGTGAAGCATGGTGGTGGAAACATCATTGTTTGGGGATGCAAAGGGGACAGGACGACTGCACCGTATTGAGGGGAGTTTGGATGGGGCCATGTATCGCGAGATCTTGGCCAACAACCTCCTTCCCTCAGTAAGAGCATTGAAGATGGGTCGTGGCTGGGTCTTCCAGCATGACAACAACCCGAAACTCACAGCCAGGGCAACTAAGGAGTGGCTCTGTAAGAAGCATCTCAAGGTCCTGGAGTGGCCTAGCCAGTCTCCAGACCTGAACCCAATAGAAAATATTTGGAGGGAGCTGAAAGTCGATATTGCCCAGCGACAGCCCCGAAACCTGAAGGATCTGGAGAAGGTCTGTATGGAGGAGTGGGCCAAAATCCCTGCTACAGTGTGTGCAAACCTGATCAAGAACTACAGGAAACGTATGATCTCTGTAATTGCAAACAAAGGTTTCTGTACCAAATATTAATTTCTGCTTTTCTGATGTATCAAATACTTATGTCATGCAATAAAATGCAAATTAATTACTTAAAAATCATACAATGTGATTTTCTGTATTTTTGTTTTAGATTCCATCTCTCACAGTTGAAGTGAACCTATGCTAAAAATTACAGACCTCTACATGCTTTGTAAGTAGGAAATCCTGCAAAATCGGCAGTGTATCTGCAATGCTTATACACACACACAGGCAACATACACATGGAGGTACAGTTTGTGTCTGCTCATGGGGGTGGCAAGCGTGCATGTGAGGTTGGCTGGTTGGTTGGTTGTGTGTGTGTGTGTGTGGCTTAATTTGGAGCTATCAGCTAGTAAATGGCAGTTATGATTAAGTGGCTACAGGCTGTTCATAAAGTATTCTGGCTGTCTGAGGCTCATGTCTGGCCCATGGTAAGGACATTAAACCCCCAGCTGGAGATACTCACTCTGTCTGCCTGGGGAAGGTTAATGGTATATGGTAAAAGGAGTGACTGTTACCGCAAACACATTTTCATCTCAAACGACAGCTCGCTTTAATCAAACGCCTCCTCCTCTCTCTTTCACCTCTGCCTTCCTTCCCAGCATCCTTTGCGCCGATCTGCTTTGCCATCAAAGCCAAAGAAAACGACATGCTACCGCTGGAGAAGAACCGTGTGCGACTGGACGACGACTCAGACGATGACCTGGACAAGTTGCTGGGGGAGGAGGGACATGAGGCCCTCCGAGACGGGGCAGAGATGGTGGTCAGAGAGGTTCCTGCATCCCCCGCCCCCGAGGAGAAGAGACCCACTCTCACCCAGGAGGAGCTGGAGGCTAAGCAAGGTAGCTAACTATTTAATGTCTCAATGTGGCTGAACTTTACATATTAAGGAACGTCTGATTTTATTTTACCTAAAAGCTTTTTTGGAATATCAAATAAAATGTATTTATATAGCCCTTCTTACATCAGCTGATATCTCAAAGTGCTGTACAGAAACCCAGCCTAAAACCCCAAACAGCTAGCAATGCAGGTGTAGAAGCACGGTGGCTAGGAAAATTTTCCTAGAAAGGCCAAAACCTAGGAAGAAACCTAGAGAGGAACCAGGCTATGAGGGGTGGCCAGTCCTCTTCTGGCTGTGCCGGGTGGAGATTATAACAGAACATGGCCAAGATGTTCAAAAGTTCATAAATGCCCAGCATGGTCAAATAATAATAATCACAGTAGTTGTCGAGGTTGCAGCAAGTCAGCACCTCAGGAGTAAATGTCAGTTGGCTTTTCATAGCCAATCATTAAGAGTATCTCTACCACTCCTGCTGTCTCTAGAGAGTTGAAAACAGCAGGTCTGGGGCAGGTAGCACGTCCGGTGAACAGGTCAGGGTTCCATAGTCGCAGGCAGAACAGTTGAAACTGGAGCAGCAGCACGGCCAGGCGGACTGGGGACAGCAAGGAGTCATCATTCCAGGTAGTCCTGAGGCATGGTCCTAGGGCTCAGGTCCTCTGATAGAGAGAATTAGAGAGAGCATATTTAAATTCACACAGGACACCGGATAAGACAGGAGACGTACTCCAGATATAATAAACTGACTCTAGCCCCCCGACACAAACTTCTGCAGCATAAATACTGAAGGCTGAGACAGGAGGGGTCAGGAGACACTGTGGCCCCATCCGATGGTACCCCCAGACAGGGCCAAACAAGAAGGATATAACCCCACCCACTTTGCCAAAGCACAGCCCCCACACCACTAGAGGGATATCTTCAACCACCAACTTACCATCCTGAGACAAGGCCGACTATACCCCACAAAGTTCTCCGCCACGGCACAACCCAGGGGGGAGCGCCAACTCAGATAGGAAGATCACATCAGTGACTCAACCCACTCAAGTGACGCACCCCTCACAGGGACGGCATGGAAGAGCACCAGTGACTCAGCCCCTGTAATAGGGTTAGAGGCAGAGAATCCCAGTGGAGAGAGTGGAACCAGCCAGGCAGAGACGGCAAGGGTGGTTCGTTGCTCCAGAGCCTTTCCGTTCACCTTCAGACTCCTGGGCCAGACTACACTCAATCATATGACCCACTGAAGAGATGAGTCTTCAGTAAAGACTTAAAGGTTGAGGCCGAGTCTGCGTCTCTCACATGGGTAGGCAGACCATTCCATAAAAATTGAGCTCTATAGGAGAAAGCCCTGCCTCCAGCTGTTTGCTTAGAAATTCTGGGGACAATTAGGAGGCCTGCGTCTTGTGACCGTAGCGTACGTGTAGGTATGTACGGCAGGACCAAATCGGAAAGATAGGTAGGGTCAAGCCCATGTAATGCTTTGTAGGTTAGCAGTAAAACCTTCAGCCCCTGCTTTAACAGGAAGCCAGTGTAGGGAGGCTAGCACTAGAGTAATATGATCAAATTTTTTGGTTCTAGTCAGGATTCTAGCAGCTGTATTTAGCACTAACTGAAGTGTATTTAGTGCTTTATCCGGGTAGCCAGAAAGTAGAGCATTGCAGTAGTTTAACCTATAAGTAACAAAAGCATGGATACATTTTTCTGCATCATTTTTGGACAGAAAGTTTCAGATTTTTGCAATGTTACATAGATGGGAAAAAAGCCGTCCTTGAAACATTCTTGATATGTTCGTCAAAAGAGAGATCAGGGTCCAGAGTTACACCGAGGTGCTTTACAGTTTTTTTTTGAGACGACTGTACAACCATCAAGATTAATTGTCAGATTCAACAGAAGACCTCTTTGTTTCTTGGGACCTAGAACAAGCATCTCTGTTTTGTCCGAATTTAAAAGTAGAAAGTTTGCAGCCATCCACTTCCTTATGTCTGAAACACAGGCTTCTAGCGAGGGCAATTTTGGGGCTTCACCATGTTTCATTGAAATGTACAGCTGTGTGTCATCCGCATAGCAGTGAAAGTTAACATTATGTTTTCGAATGACATCCCCAAGGTAAAATATATAGTGAAAACAATAGTGGTCCTAAAACAGAACCTTGAGCAACACCGAAATGTACAGTTGATTTGTCAGAGGACAAACCATTCACAGAGACAAACTGATATCTTTCCGAAAGATAAGATCTGAACCCGGCCAGAACTTGTCCGTGTAGACCAATTTGGGTTTCCGATCTCTCCAAAAGAATGTGGTGATTAATGGTATCAAAAGCAGCACTAAGGTCTAGGAGCACGAGGACAGATGCAGAGCCTCGGTCTGACGCCATTAAAAAATAATTTACCACCTTCACAAGTGCAATCTCACTGCTATGATGGGGTCTAAAACCAGACTGAAGAATTTCGAATACATTGTTTGTCTTCAGGAAGACAGTGAGTTGCAGCGCAACAGATTTTTCAAAAATTTTTGAGAGGAATGGAGGATTCGATATAGGCTGAGTTTTTTAAATATTTTCTGGGTCAAGGTTTGGCTTTTACAAGAGAGGCCTTATTACTGCCACTTTTAGTGAGTTTGGTACACATCCTGTGGATAGAGAACCTTTTGTTATGTTCAACATAGGAGGGCCAAGCACAGGAAGCAGCTCTTTCAGTAGTTTAGTTGGAATAGGGTCCCGTATGCAGCTTGACGGTTTAGAGTCCATGATTATATACATCATTCTGTCAAGAGATATAGTACTAAAACACTTGAGTGTCTCTCTTGATCCTAGGTCCTGGCAGAGTTATGCAGACTCAGAACAACTGAGCTTTGGAGGAATATGCAGATTTAAAGAGGAGTCTGTAATTTGCTTTCTAATGATCATGATCTTCTCCTCAAAGAAGTTAATGAATTTATTACTGCCAAAATGAAAGCCATCCTCTTGGGGAATGCTGCTTTTTAGTTAGCTTTGCTACAGTATCAAAAATACATTTTGGATTGTTCTTATTTTCCTCAATTAAGTTTGAAAAATAGGATGATCGAGCAGCAGTGAGGGCTCTTCGATACTGCACGGTACTGTCTTTCCAAGCTAGTCGGAAGACTTCCAGTTTGGTGTGGCTCCATTTCCGTTCCAATTTTCTGGAAGCTTGCTTCAGAGCTCGGGTATTTTCTGTATACCAGGGAGCTAGTTTCTTATGACAATTTTTTTTTTGTTTTTAGTGGTGCAACTGCATCTAGGGTATTGCGCAAGGTTAAATTGAGTTCCTCAGTTAGGTGGTTAACTGATTTTTGTCCTCTGACGTCCTTGGGTAGGCAGAGGGAGTCTGGAAGGGCATCAAGGAATCTTTGTGTTGTCTGAGAATTTATAGCACGACTTTTGATGCTCCTTGGTTGGGGTCTGAGCAGATTATTTGTTGCGAATGCAAACGTAATAAAATGGTGGTCTGATAGTCCAGGATTATGAGGAAAAACATTAAGATCCACAACATTTATACTATGGAACAAAACTAGGTCCAGAGTATGACTGTGACAGTGAGTAGGTCGAGAGACATGTTGGACAAAACCCACTGAGTCGATGATGGCTCCGAAAGCCTTTTGGAGTGGGTCTGTGGACTTTTCCATGTGAATATTAAAATCACCAAAAAATTAGAATATTATCTGCTATGACTACAAGTTCCGATAGGAATTCAGGGAACTCGGTGAGGAACGCTGTATATGGCCCTGGAGGCCTGTAAACAGTAGCTATAAAAAGTGATTGAGTAGGCTGCATAGATTTCCTGACTCGAAGCTCAAAAGACTAAAACATCTTCTTTTTTTTGTAAATTTAAATTTGCTATCGTAAATGTTAACAACACCTCCGCTTTTGCGGGATGCACGGGGGATATGGTCACTAGTGTAACCAGGAGGTGAGGCCTCATTTAACACAGTAAATTCATCAGGCTTAAGCCATGTTTCAGTCAGGCCAATCACATCAAGATTATGATCAGTGATTAGTTCATTGACTATAACTGCCTTTGAAGTGAGGGATCTAACATTAAGTAGCCCTATTTTGAGATGTGAGGTATCACGATCTCTTTCAATAATGGCAGGAATGGAGGAGGTCTTTATCCTAGTGAGATTGCTAAGGCGAACACCTCCATGTTTAGTTTTGCCCAACCTAGGTCGAGGCACTGACACAATGGGGATAGCTGAGCTGACTACACTGACTGTGCTAGTGGCAGACTAAGCTGGCAGGCTGGCTAACAGCCTGCTGCCTGGCCTGCACCCTATTTCATTGTGGAGCTAGAGGAGTTAGAGCCCTGTCTATGTTGGTAGATAAGATGAGAGCACCCCTCCAGCTAGGATGGAGTCCGTCACTCCTCAGCAGGCCAGGCTTACCCCTCAATTGTCCTGTGTGGCTCAGTTCGTAGAGCATGCTACTTGCAATGTCTGAGTTGTGGGTTTAGTCAACCCTGGAGCTGTTCAATACCCAAAAATGATGTATAAAACCACCCCTGGATGTCACTTTCAATAAAAACATTTAAATGGCATACACTGACACGGAACCCAAACTGGCTGCGAGCGTGCACCATCGTGCATAAATTAATTTTGTCACGCCCACACCAAATGCAATCACGACACGCAGGTTAAAATATCAAAACAAACTCTGAACCAATTACATTAATTTGGGGACAGGTCGAAAAGCATTAAACATGTATGGCAATTTAGCTAGCTAGTTTGCACTTGATAGCTAATTTGTCCTATTTGGCTAGCTTGCTGTTGCTAGCTAATTTGTCCTGGGATATAATCATTGAGTTGTTATTTTACCTGAAATGCACAAGGTCCTCTACTCCGTCAATTAATCCACACATAAAACAGTCAACCGAATCGTTTCTAGTCATCTCTCCTCCTTCCAGGCTTTTTCTTCTCTTGTCTTTATATTGCGATTGGCAACTTTCATAAATTCGGTGCATTACTGCCACTGACCTCGTTCGTCTTTCAGTCACCCACGTGGGTATAACCAATGAGGAGATTGCACGTGGGTACCTGCTTCTATAAACCGATGGGAGAGGCAGGACTTGCAGCGCGATCTGCGTCACAAATAGAACTGACTTCTATTTTAGCCCTTGGCAACGCAGAATCTCGTTGGCGCGTGCAAGCAGTGTGGGGTGCAATAATTGAATAATATAGATTTATAAATGTGTTTTTCAACGCGTGCAGGTGACGCGAGTGTTGTTGTCAGGGTATGAGTGTACAAAACATTAGGAACACCTTCCTAATATTGAGTTGCACCCTCTTTTTCCCTCAGAACAGCCTTAATTTGTCAGGGCATGAGCTCTACAAGGTGTTGAGTACGTTGCTGGCTCATGCTGACTCCAATGCTTCCGACAGTTGTCAAGTTGGCTGGATGTTCTTTCGGTGGTGGACCATTCTAGATACTGTCGGTACACTGTTGAGCATGAAAAACCCAGCAACATTGCAGTTCTTGACACACTCAAACCGTTACACCTGGCACCTCTTGCCTGTTCCATGGTACTTAAATATATTGTCTTGCCGATTCACCCTCTGAATGGCAAAAATACACAATCCATGTCTCAAACTTAAAAATCCTTCTTTAACCTGTCCCCTTCATCTACACTGATTGAAGTGGATTTAACAGGTGAAATCAATAAGGGATGATAGCTTTCACCTGGTGAGTGGCATGGAAAGAGCAGGTGTTCTGAATGTTTTGTATACTCAGTGTATATTGTTTTATATAATAAAAGTTGGTAAACTGAAGTGTCATACTGTAGTTTGTGGACCTGAATGATAAATATAGAGGGAACAAAGACTGACGTGTGAATGGCCAGTACTAGTCAGCCTGTCTGTGTGCTGGCTTGCTGTCTCAGTAGGGAAGAAGTCCAGAAACTCTTTGAGGACAGTGGAAGTTGATAAAAATGCTTGTTAAAACCAACACGTTCCGAAGGCTACTGCATTTTTAACAACTTCCACTGTCCTCCAAGAGCTGCTGAATTTTCTCTTCACTTCAGTTTGCTTCTCTATTCATGCACCTGATATGTTAAATGACGTAGAGAGGGCCCCGTCCTCTGATGAGCAGGTCAGCAAGCACAATCACCTCACCCACCTCAGGCTCTGAATGTCATTACTGGTTTCTCTCTTTTGCTTTCTGCCTCTCTTTCTCTCTATCTTTCTCTCTCTGGTAATATGGCTCTGCTCGCTGGGAGGGCAGCGGGCGGACTAGGAAAGACATCGCTCAATCAAATACACATGCACACTTTGCCTTTTTGCTGGAGGTCAGACAAGCCGTGGGAGGGAGGGGGAGAGAGAGCGAGCTTCCAGGAAGGGTGTAGGAACAAAATGGATACAGTAAACCACAGTCGTATTTCTCACCATGGCTTAGCCCATAATGGAAAGTATATAGACCCCTTGACTTTTTCTACATTTTGTTACCTGACAGCCTTTCTCTAAAATTGATTAAATATTTTTTTGTCTCATCAATCTACACACAATTAGAAGGGGGGGGGGTGGGGGGTTTAAAATATATATTTTTAAGTATTCAGACGCTTTACTCAGTACTTTGTTGAAGCACCTTTGGCGGCGATTACAGCCTCGATTCTTCTTGGGTATGACGCTACAAGCTTGGCACAGCTATATTTGGGGAGTTCCTCCCATTCTTCTCTGCAGATCCTCTCTTGCTCTGTCAGGTTGGATGGGGAGGGTCACTGCACAGCAATTTTCTGGTCTCTCCAGAGATTGGGTTCAAGTCCGGGCTCTGGCTAGGCCACTCAAGGATATTCAGAGACGTGTCCCAAAGCCACACCTGCATTGTCTTGGCTGTGTGCTTCCTGTTGGAAGGTGAACCTTCGCCCCAGTCTGAGGTCCACTCTGGAGCAGGTTTTCATTGAGGATCTCTCTGTACTTTTCTCCGTTCATCTTTCCCTTGATCCTGACTAGTCTCCCAGTCCTTGATGCTGAAAAACATCCCCACAGCATGATGCTGCCACCACCATGCTTCACCGTAGGGATGGTGCCAGGTTTCCTCCAGACGTGACGCTGGCATTCAGGCCAAAGAGTTCAAACTTGGTTTTATCAGACCAGAGAATCTTGTTTTTTCATGGTCAGAGTCTTTAGGTACCTTTTGGCAAACTCCAAGCAGGCTGTCATGTGCCTTTTACTGAGGAGTGGCTTCTCGTCTGGCCACTCTACCATAAAGGCCTGATTGGTGGAGTGCTGCAGAAATGGTTGTCCTTCTGGAAGGTTCTTTCTCCCATCTCCACAGAGGAACTCTGGAGCTCTGTCAGAGTGACCATCGGATTCTTGGTCACCTCCCTGACCAAGTCCCTTCTCTCCGACTTCTCAGTTTGGCTGGGTGGCCAAAGAGTCTTGGTGGTTCCAAACTTCTTCCATTTAAGACTGATGGAGGCTGCTGTGTTCTTTGGGACCTTCAATGCTGCAGAAATGTTTTGGTACCCTTCCCCAGATCTGTGCCTCAACACAATCCTGTCTCGGCACTCTCTCTACGGACAATTCCTTCGACCTTGTGGCTTGGTTTGTGCTCTGACATGCACTGTCAACTGTGGGACCTTATCTAGACAGTTGTGTGCCTTTCCAAATCATGTCCAATCAATTGAATTTACCACAGGTGGACTCCATCTCAAATCTCAGAGCTGAATACTTATGTCAATGTAATATTTAATTTTTGTATTTTTAATACATTTGGAAAAACCTGTTTTTGCTTTGTCATTATGGAGTGTTGTGTGTAGATTAATAATAGGTTTTATTTTATTTAATCAATTTTAGAACAATGCATGTATGACTCATAGGGCCTAGTTTTAGGTGCTGGTTGTCTGACAACACACACACCCAACCCTAGGGGTCCATAGGAACGGAACATCTGTGTGATTATCTCAGTCAGAGGGCCTGGCAAATGAAATGAATTGCTGTGTGACAGGGAGGCTGTCACTCAGTTAGATTAAAGGGGGTATTAATCACAGACAGGGGAAACCTAATCTGTATTAATGGATCATCAAGGACAATAACCCCCGAGCCACTACCTGTTCACCCTGCTTCCATCCAGAAGGCGAGGTCAGTACAGGTGCAGCAGAGCTGGGACAGAGAGATTTGAAAAACAGCTTCAATCTCAAGGCCATCATACTGTTCAACAGCCACCACTAGCACAGGGAGGCGGCTGCCTACATACAGATTTTATATCATTGGGCACTTTAATAAATGGAACACTAGTCACTTTAATAATGCCACTTAGAATGTTTACATATCTCGCATTACTCATCTTATATGTACAGTGGGGCAAAAAAGTATTTAGTCAGCCACCAATTGTGCAAGTTCTCCCACTTAAAAAGATGAGAGGCCTGTAATTTTCATCATAGGTACACTTCAACTATGACAGACAAAAGGAGAGAAAAAAGTCCAGATAATCACATTGTAGGATTTTTTATGAATTTATTTGCAAACTATGGTGGAAAATAAGTATTTGGTCACCTACAAACAAGCAAGATTTCTGGCTCTCACAGACCTGTGACTTGTTCTTTAAGAGGCTCCTCTGTCCTCCACTCATTACCTGTATTAATGGCACCTGTTTGAACTTGTTCTCAGTATAAAAAACACCTGTCCACAACCTCAAACAGTCACACTCCAAACTCCACTATGGCCAAGACCAAAGAGCTGTCAAAGGACACCAGAAACAAAATTGTAGACCTGCACCAGGTTGGGAAGACTGAATCTGCAATAGGTAAGCAGCTTGGTTTGAAGATATCAACTGTGGGAGCAATTATTAGGAAATGGAAGACATACAAGACCACTGATAATCTCCCTCAATCTGGGGCTCCACGCAAGATCTCACCCCATGAATGGTGAGCAAAAATCCCAGAACCACACGGGGAGACCTAGTGAATGACCTGCAGAGAGCTGGGACCAAAGTAACAAAGCCTACCATCAGTAACACACTACGCCACCAGGGACTCAAATCCTGCAGTGCCAGACGTGTCCCCCTGCTTAAGCCAGTACATGTCCAGGCACGTCTGAAGTTTGCTAGAGAGTATTTGGATGATCCAGAAGAAGATTGGGAGAATGTCATATGGACAGATGAAACCAAAATATAACTTTTTGGTAAAAACTCAACTCGTTGTGTTTGGAGGACAAAGAATGTTGAGTTGCATCCAAAGAACACCATACCTACTGTGTAGCATGGGGGTGGAAACATCATGCTTTGGGGCTGTTTTTCTGCAAAGGGACCAGGACGACTGATCCGTGTAAAGGAAAGAATGAATGGGGCCATGTATCGTGAGATTTTGAGTGAAAACCTCCTTCCATCAGCAAAGGCATTGAAGAATGAAACGTGGCTGGATCTTTCAGCATGACAATGATCCCAAACACACCGCCCGGGCAACGAAGGAGTGGCTTCGTAAGAAGCATTTCGAGTTCCTGGAGTGGCCTAGCCAGTCTCCAGATCTCAACCCCATAGAACATCTTTGGAGGGAGTTGAAAGTCTGTGTTACCCAGCAACAGCCCCAAAACATCACTGCTCAAGAGGAGATATGCATGGAGGAATGGGCCAAAATACCAGCAACAGTGTGTGAAAACCTTGTGAAGACTTCGACAAAACGTTTGACCTCTGTCATTGCCAACAAAGGGTATATAACAAAGTATTGATAAACTTTTGTTATTGACCAAATACTTATTTTCCACCATAATTTGCAAATAAATTCATTAAAAATCCTACAATGTGATTTTCTGGATTTTTTTTCTTCTCATTTTGTCTGTCATATTTGAAGTGTACCTATGATGACAGGCCTCTCATCTTTTTAAGTGGGAGAACTTGCACAATTGGTGGCTGACTAAATACTTTTTTGCCCCACTGTATATACTGTATCCTTCACTATCTATTCTTAGCCGCTCTGACACTGCTCATCCATATATTTTATACTTACAGTTGAAGTCGGAAGTTTACATACACCTTAGCCAACTACATTTAAACTCAGTTTTTCACAATTCCTGACATTTAATCCTGGTAAAAATGTCCTATCTTAGGTCAGTTAGGATCACCACCATTTTGAGAATGTGAAATGTCAGAAAAATAGTATTATTTCTTTCATCACATTCCCAGCTGGTCAGAAATGTACATACACTCAATTAATATTTGGTAGCATTGCCTTTAAATTGTTTTAAATTGGGTCAAACGTTTCGGGTAGCCTTCCACAAGCTTCCCACAATAAGATGGGTGAATTTTGGCCCATTCCTTCTGACAGAGCTGGTTTGTAGGCCTCCTTGCTCGCACACTCTTTTTCAGATCTGCCCCCACATTTTTTTTATGGGATTGAGGTCAGGGCTTTGTGATGGCCACTCCAATACCTTGACTCTGTTGTCCTTAAGCCATTTTGCCACAACTTTGGAAGTTTGCTTGGGGTCATTGTCCATTTGGAAGACCCATTTGCGACCAAGCTTTAACTTCATGACTGATGTCTTGAGTTGTGGCTTCAGTATATCCACTTCATTTTCCTTTCTCATGACGCCATCTGTTTTGTGAAGTGCACCAGTCCCTCCTGCAGCAAAGTACCCCCACAACATGATGATGCCACCCCTGTGCTTCACGGTTGGGATGGTGTTCTGCAGCTTGCAAGCATCCCCCTTTTTCCTCCAAACATAACGATGGCCATTATGGCCAAACAGTTCTATTTTTGTTTCATCAGACCGGAGGACATTTCTCCAAAAGGTATGATCTTTGTTCCCATGTGCAGTTGCAAACCGTAGTCTGGCTTTTTTTATGGGGGTTCTGGAGCAGTGGCTTCTTCCTTGCTGAGCTGCCTTTCAGGTTAGGTCGATATAGTCCTGGTTTTACTGTGGATATACAGTGCCTTGCGAAAGTATTCGGCCCCCTTGAACTTTGCGACCTTTTTCCACATTTCAGGCTTCAAACATAAAGATATAAAACTGTATTTTTTTGTCAAGAATCAACAACAAGTGGGACACAATCAGGAAGTGGAACGACATTTATTGGATATTTCAAACTTTTTTAACAAATCAAAAACTGAAAAATTGGGCGTGCAAAATTATTCAGCCCCCTTAAGTTAATACTTTGTAGCGCCACCTTTTGCTGCGATTACAGCTGTAAGTCGCTTGGGGTATGTCTATCAGTTTTGCACATTGAGAGACTGAATTTTTTTCCAATTCCTCCTTGCAAAACAGCTCGAGCTCAGTGAGGTTGGATGGAGAGCATTTGTGAACAGCAGTTTTCAGTTATTTCCACAGATTCTCGATTGGATTCAGGTCTGGACTTTGACTTGGCCATTCTAACACCTGGATATGTTTATTTTTGAACCATTCCATTGTAGATTTTGCTTTATGTTTTGGATCATTGTCTTGTTGGAAGACAAATCTCCGTCCCAGTCTCAGGTCTTTTGCAGACTCCATCAGGTTTTCTTCCAGAATGGTCCTGTATTTGGCTCCATCCATCAATTTTAACCATCTTCCCTGTCCCTGCTGAAGAAAAGCATGCCCAAACCATGATGCTGCCACCACCATGTTTGACAGTGGGGATGGTGTGTTCAGCTGTGTTGCTTTTACGCCAAACATAACATTTTGCATTGTTGCCAAAAAGTTCAATTTTGGTTTCATCTGACCAGAGCAAATTCTTCCACATGTTTGGTGTGTCTCCCAGATGGCTTGTGGCAAACTTTAAACGACACTTTTTTTGGATATCTTTAAGAAATGGCTTTCTTCTTGCCACTCTTCCATAAAGGCCAGATTTGTGCAATATACGACTGATTGTTGTTCTATGGACAGAGTCTCCCACCTCAGCTGTAGATCTCTGCAGTTCATCCAGAGTGATCATGGGCCTCTTGGCTGCATCTCTGATCAGTCTTCTCCTTGTATGAGCTGAAAGTTTAGAGGGACGGCCAGGTCTTGGTAGATTTGCAGTGGTCTGATACTCCTTCCATTTCAATATTATCGCTTGCACAGTGCTCCTTGGGATGTTTAAAGCTTGGGAAATCTTTTTTTATCCAAATCCGGCTTTAAACTTCTTCACAACAGTATCTCGGACCTGCCTGGTGTGTTCCTTGTTCTTCATGATGCTCTCTGCGCTTTTGACGGACCTCTGAGACTATCACAGTGCAGGTGCATTTATACAGAGACTTGATTACACACAGGTGGATTGTATTTATCATCATTAGTCATTTAGGTCAACATTGGATCATTCAGAGATCCTCACTGAACTTCTGGAGAGAGTTTGCTGCACTGAAAGTAAAGGGGCTGAATAATTTTGCATGCCCAATTTTTCAGTTTTTGATTTGTTAAAAAAGTTTGAAATATCCAATAAATGTCTTTCTTTATGTTTGAAACCTGAAATGTGGCAAAAGGTCGCAAAGTTCAAGGGGGCCGAATACTTTCGCAAGGCACTGTAGATACTTTTGTACCTGTTTTCTCCAGCATCTTCACAAGGTCTTTTGCTGTTGTTCTGGGATTGATTTGCACTTTTTGCACCAAAGTACGTTCATCTCTAGGAGAAAGAACATGTCTCCTTCCTGAGCGGTGTGACGGCTGCGTCGTCCCATGGTGTTTATACTTGAGTACTTTTGTTTGTACAGGTGAACGTGGTACTTTCAGGCATTTGGAAATTGAACCAGGTCTACAATTTTCTGATGTCTCGGGCTGATTTCTTTTGATTTTCCCATGATGTCAAGCAGAGGCACTGAGTTTGAAGGTATGCCTTGAAATACATCCACAGGTACACCTCCAATTTACTCGAATGATGTCAATTAGCCTATCAGAAGCTTCTAAAGCCATGACATAATTTTATTTTCCAAGCTGTTTAAAGGCACAGTCAACTTAGTGTATGTAAACTTCTGACCCACTAGACTTGTGATACAGTGAATTATAAGTGAAATAATCTGTCTGTAAACAATTGTTGGAAAAATTACTTTTGTCATGCACAAAGTAGATGTCCTAACCGACTTGCCAAAACTATAGTTTGTTAACAATACATTTGTGTAGTGGTTGAAAAACAAGTTTTATTAAATGACTACAACCTAAGTGTATGTAAACATGTCGACTTCAACTGTATATATTCTCATCACATTCCTTTACTAGATTGTGTGTTTTAGGTTTTGTTGTGGAATTCTTACATATTACCTGTTAGATACTTCTGCACTGTCAGATCTAGAAGCATAAGCATTTCGCTACACTCACAATAACATCTGCTAAACACGTGTATGTGACCATTAAGATTTGATTTGATGTATTGTAAAACGATCACACAGGCGGCCTGTGATTACTGATGGTGGGATTCAACAGACCGTAGACAATCCCTGTGTGTCTTATGTGTGTGGGTCCATTTAGCAGACAGCATTGGGTGTGTCAGCACACACTCTGTATCATGACCAATGATTCAGACAGACCACCTCAATCGTTCTTTCATGCCTGAAAGCCCCAAGCCTGTGCTGTTATTGAGTGAGACCAGTGGCAGCTCTCATTACTAAAGAGTGTGTGTGTGTGTGTGTGTGTGCGTGTGTGTGTGCTGTCTCTCATCTGCTATTAGGTCCTTTGTCTCTTACGCCGTTCTAAAGTAACATTTACAACAAAAATAATAATTTGTTCCATCATCCTCCCTTAGTAGTGTTGTAAACAACAGCATGAATAGTTTTACTGATGGCAGACTGAGACTGAAACCATAGTGTATTTGTTTTAAAGCAGAGCCAGTGATTTGACTGCTAAAGCACTTAAGTGGTCAAGGACCCTACTGATTGGGGCATCTCTCACACCCACAGACTGAACAGCTCTGTCTGTTTCCCAGCCTGTCTGTCTCCCTCCTCTCTTCTTTTGTTGTTTCTCTCCGTCACTGTCTTCTCAGTCATTCACTCACTCCATCCATCTCACTTGTTTTTTCTCCTCCATCTTTCAATGTATACTCTTTTTAAGTTGCTTGCTCTCTCTCTGTCTCTCTCCGTCTCTCTCAATTCAATTCACGGGGCTTTATTGGCATAGTAAAAATGTTTACATTGCCAAAGCAAGTGAAATGGATAAACAAAAGTTAAATGAAAAAAGGTTAACACTAAATATTTCTCACACAAGTTCCAAAAGAATAGACATTTAAAATGTCATATGTCTATATACAGTGTTGTAGAAATGTGCATCTCTCTCTCTCTTCACTCTCTCCATATAAAGTGAGTGGGAATCTACCATAGAGTGGTATAGTATATGTAAGGTCTCTGTCACATTTGTTGGTGCAGTAATGTTAGTTCTGTTCCTGATGTGTTCACACTAAGCCTCAAATGATTCACCTATGATTCGCGGCCAGCCTATTTATAGAAAGAAGTCCATATTCACCCCCTATGGTTGTGTAATATAATGACTTGTTTTCTAGCTCTCCCTATGCGTTTTCGATGAACAGACTAGGGAAGATTGCAGAGGATGATCACAGGCACACAGTAAATTGAGCTATTGTATTGTCAGTCTGGGCAATTTAACCCTTCGCTGCAGTCTATGCCCAGGGTCCACGTTAATATTGTCATCATGATCACTGTCGTCCTGTCCTCCATCATTTGTTCCCGTCTCATCTATTTCTCCCCATTCTCTCCTTGTCGTCTCTCGGTCATTGAACAGTTATGTTGAGCTGTGTCTACAGAGAGGAATGTAATCAGACACTATTTGCAGATGATGGCACTAGACCATAATAGCTTATTTCCCTGTTAAACACTAAAGTGCCATTCACACTAAATCTACCCTCCACTATAGCCTATATATCCACCAACTTTACCGAGGAGGTGAGCTAAAATGTGACCATACGCTTCAATACATTTGTCTACTCTTTCTCATACGGTGTCTTATCCTATCCTATGCCCCTCACTTCATTGCAGTGTTAATGTCTACAATATGTACCTAAACCACTCGGTCTCCCTTCCTCTGCCTGCGTCTTCCTTCATCACTCTCTTCCTCTCCCTCTACTGCCTCCGCTGTCCTTTGCTAATCTGCCGCCCCCAGCCCTGTTTTCTTGTCTGCCCTCCTCCACTCCTCCACCCCCGTTCCATTTGAACCTCCACTGCCCCTTGCTCTCCCCCGCACTCATCTCTTCCTCCCCCGTATTTTCTCTCCTCATCTGCTCTGTGTCGATCTCCTCCCCAGCCAAGCTCCAGCAGAGCCTCACAGTACAGTAGCTTTTCTCTCTCACACCTAGACACACAAGGGAATCCCTCGCTCTCAGCACATCCCTGACCCCTTCTCTCTCCCGGACTCTCTCTCTTAACAGTAAATCCTTGACCTCCTCCTCCTCACTGTCTCGGTCTCCCTCCATCCAAGCAGAATCTCTGATTAATCTATATCTGACCTTTTCCTCTCTCCTAACAGAAACTATGATACCAGTGTATCAGATATCAGACCCGATCACTCTCCACCCTCCAGCCATGCAGAATCTATGATGTCAAGATATACTATAACTCACTTTGCTCTCTGCCAATTAAATTCAAAGGACTTTATTGGCATGGGAAACTTACAGTGCATTCGGGAAGTATTCAGACCTTTTAACTTTTTCCACATTTTGTTACATTACAGCCTTATTCTAAAATGTATTAAAGTGTTTTTTCCCCTCATCAATCTACACACAATACCCCATGATGACAAGGAAAAAAACTTTTTTTGTGTGTTTTTGTTACCCAAATTTATTTAAAATTAAAAACGTAAATATCACATTTTACACAAGTATATAGACCCTTTACTCAGTACTTTGTTGAAGCACCTTTGGCAGCGATTACAGCCTCGAGTCTACTTGGTATGACGCTACAAGCTTGGAACACCTGTATTTGGGGAGTTTCTCCAATTCTTCTCTGCAGATTCTCTCTCGGTCTATTGGGTTGAATGGGAAGCGTCACTGCACAGGTATTTTAAGGTCTCTCCAGAGATGGGTTTCAAGTCCGGGCTCTGGCTAGGCCAGTCAAGGACATTCAGAGACTTGTCCCGAAGCCACTCCTGCATTGTCTTGGCTGTGTGCTTAGGATTGTTGTCCTGTTGGAAGGTGAACCTTCGTCCCAGTCTGAGGTCTTGAGCGCTCTGAAGCAGGTTTTCATCAAGGATCTTTCTGTACTGTGCTCTGTTCATCTTTCCCTCGATCCTGACTAGTCTCCCAGTCCCTGCCACTAAAAAACATCCCCACAGCATGATGCTTCTTCCACCATGCTTCACCATAGAGATGGTGCCAGGTTTCTTCCAGATGTGACGCTTGGCATTCAGGCCAAAGAGTTCAATCTTGGTTTCATCAGACCAGAGGATCTTGTTTCTCATGGTCAGAGTCTTTTAGGTGCTTTTTGCAAACTGCAAGCAGACTGTCATGTTCCTTTTACTGAGGAGTGGCTTCCGTCTGGCCACTCTACCATAAAGGCCTAATTGGTTGTCCTTCTGGATGGTTCTCCCATCTCCACAGACAAAATCTGGAGTTATGTCAGAGTGACCATCGGGCCAGCACTAGGAAGAGTCTTGGTTGTTCCAAACTTCTTCCATTTAAGAACGATGGAGGCCACTGTGTTTTTGGGGACCTTCAATGTTGCAGAAATGTTTTGGTACCCTTCCCCAGATCTGTGCTTCGAAACAATCATGTATTTTCATTTTTTTTATTTCACCTTTATTTAACCAGGTAGGCCAGTTGAGAACAAGTTCTCATTTACAAATGAGACTTGGCCAAGATAAAGCAAAGCGGTGTGACCAAAACAACAACACAGAGTTACACATGGGATAAGCAAACGTACAGTCAATAACACAATAGAACAATCTATATACAGTGTGCAAATGTAGTAAGATTAGGGAAGTAAGGCACTAAATAGGCCATAGTGGTGAAATAATTACATTTTAACAATTTAGCGACGGGTATGTAGTGTGGGCCAACCAACAAGAGCATACAGTTCGTAATGCTGGGTAGTATATGGGGCTTTGGTGATAAAATCGATGGCACTGTGATAGACTACGTCCAATTTGCTGAGCAGAGTGTTGGAGGCTATTTTGCAAATGACATCGCTGAAGTCAAGGATTGGTAGGATTGTCAGTTTTACGAGTGTATGTTTGGCAGCATGTGTGAAGGAAGCTTTGATGCGAAATAGGAAGCCGATTCTAGATTTAACTTTGGTTTGGAAATGCTTAATGTGAGTCTGGAAGGAGAGTTTACAGTCTAACCAGACACCTAGGTATCTGTAGTTGTCAACATATTCTAAGTCAGTACCGTCCAGAGTAGTGATAGACTAGTATCTGGCGGATGCGGACAGCAATCGGTTGAAGAGCATGCCTTTAGTTTTACTAGCATTTAAGAGCAGTTGGAGGCCACGGAAGGAGTGTTGTATGGCATTGAAACTCGTTTGGAGTTTTGTTAACGGGATTTCAGCCGTAAGAAGTTAACGGGATCGATATGACAACAGCCAGTGAAAGTGCAGGGCGCCAAATTCAAACAACAGAAATCTCATGATTAAACTTCCTCAAACATACATGTATTACACACCATTTTAAAGATAAACTTGTTGTTAATCCCACCACAGTGTCCAATGTCAAAAAGGCTTTGCGACGAAAGCATACCATGCGATTATGTTAGGTCAGCAACTAGTCACAGAAAAACACAGCCATTTTTCCAGCCAAAGAGAGGAGTCACAAAAAGCAGAAATAGAGATAAAATTAATCACTAACCTTTGATAATCTTCATCAGATGACACTCATAGGACTTCATGTTACACAATACATGTATGTTTTGTTTGATAAAGTTCATATTTATATCCAAAAATTGTTTGGATTCTCAAATGATTGCCTCGCCTGGTTCACCAACTACATCTCTGAGCACGCTTTCTCTGATAGAGTTCAGTGTGTCAAATCGGAGGGTCTGCTGTCCGGACCTCTGGCAGTCTCTATGGGAGTGCCACAGGTTTCAATTCTTGGACCGACTCTCTTCTCTGTATACATCAATGATGTTACTCTTGCTGCTGGTGAGTCTCTGATCCACCTCTACGCAGACGACACCATTCTGTATACTTCTGGCCCTTCTTTGGACGCTGTGTTAACAACCCTCCAGGCAAGCTTCAATGCCATACAACTCTCCTTATGTGGCCTCCAATTGCTCTTAAATACAAGTAAAACTAAATGCATAATCTTCAACCGATCGCTGCCTGCACCTGCCTGCCTGTCCAACGTCACTACTCTGGACGGCTCTGACTTAGAATACGTGGACAACTACAAATACCTAGGTGTCTGGTTAGACTGTAAACTCTCCTTCCAGACCCACATCAAACATCTCCAATCCAAAGTTAAATCTAGAATTGGCTTCCTATTTCGCAACAAAGCATCCTTCACTCATGCTGCCAAACATACCCTTGTAAAACTGACCATCCTACCAATCCTCGACTTCGGCGATGTCATTTAAAAAATAGCCTCCAATACCCTACTCAACAAATTGGATGCAGTCTATCACAGTGCAATTAGTTTTGTCTCCAAAGCCCCATATACTACCCACCATTGCGACCTGTACGCTCTCGTTGGCTGGCCCTCGCTTCATACTCGTCGTCAAACCCACTGGCTCCATGTCATCTACAAGACCCTGCTAGGTAAAGTCCCCCCTTATCTCAGCTCGCTGGTCACCATAGCATCACCCACCTGTAGCACGCGCTCCAGCAGGTATATCTCTCTGGTCACCCCCAAAACCAATTCTTTCTTTGGCTGCCTCTCCTTCCAGTTCTCTGCTGCCAATGACTGGAACGAACTACAAAAATCTCTGAAACTGGAAACACTTATCTCCCTCGCTAGCTTTAAGCACCAACTGTCAGAGCAGCTCACAGATTACTGCACCTGTACATAGCCCACCTATAATTTAGCCCAAACAACTACCTCTTTCCCTACTGTATTTTATATATTAATTTATTTTGCTCCTTTGCACCCCATTATTTTTATTTCTACTTTGCATCATTCTTCCACTGCAAATCTACCATTCCAGTGTTTTGCTTGCTATATTGTATTTACTTTGCCACCATGGCCTTTTTTTGCCTTTACCTCCCTTATCTCACCTCATTTGCTCACATCGTATATAGACTTGTTTATACTGTATTATTGACTGTATGTTTGTTTTACTCCATGTGTAACTCTGTGTCGTTGTATCTGTCGAACTGCTTTGCTTTATCTTGGCCAGGTCGCAATTATAAATGAGAACTTGTTCTCAACTTGCCTACCTGGTTAAATAAAGGTGAAATAAAATGTAAAAATAAAATAATGAAAATACAAGTGTTATACATGGAATTAAAGATATACTTCTCCTTAACTTCTTTGGCGTAGGGGTCAGTATTTTCACGTCCGGTTGAAAAGCGTGCCCAGAGTAAACTGCCTGCTATTCAGGCCCAGATACTAGGATATGCATTATTAGTAGATGTGGATAGAAAACACTCTGAAGTTTCTAAAACTGTTTGAATGATGTCTCTGAGTATAACATAACTCATATGGCAGGCAAAAACCTGAGAAAAAATCCAACCAGGAAGTGGGAAATCTGAGGTTTGTAGGTTTTCAAGTCTTAGCCTATCCAATATACAGTGTCTGTGGGGTCATATTGCACTTCCTAAGGCTTCCACTAGATGGCAACAGTCTTTAGAACCTTGTTTCAGGCTTCTACTGTGAAGTGGGAGAGAGTGAGAGCTGATTGAGTCATGGGTCTGCCAGAAGGCCATGTGCTCAGTCAGGCGCACGCCCGTGAGAGTTAGCTCCGTTCCCTTTAATTTCTAAAGACAAAGGAATTCTCCAGTTTAAACATTATTGAAGGTTTATGATAAAAACATCCTAAAGATTGATTATATACAACGTTTGACATGTTTCTATGAACTGTAATATAACTTATTTGACTTTGTCTGGACCTAGTGCCTGCGCATTTGGATTACTGTACTTAATGTGTGAACAAAAAGGAGGTATTTGGACATAAATTATGGACCTTATCTAACAAAACGAACATTTATTGTGGAACTGGGATTCCTGGGTGTGCATTCTGATGAAGATCATCAAAGGTGATATTTATAATGCTATTTCTGTGATGTGGTGGAGAAAAGCAGCTATGGGTTGATATCGCTCGATAAGCTGGTTGATATCAGCTGATAAGCTGGCTGGTGTCCGAGCTAAAGGTGAAGGTGAAGACCGCTAGCCGTGGCTAACAGTTACTACTAGCTAGTAGCTAGTTAGCTGGCTAGCTGCTGATGGAGGTTTCAGTTATAACGTATAAAAATAGCAGATCCGTATCACATTGTATGAGGCGGGTTGCAGGAAAGTATATTTAGATCATAGGTGGAAAGTGAGGTTAAAAATATATATGAAAAAAATGTCGAAACCGACTATTTACAAGACAAACACACGTCTGACTGCTACGCCATATTGGAGTAATCGAGCTCGACGGACAATTCCTCCGACCTCATGGCTTGGTTTTTGCTCTGACATGCTCTGTCAACTGTGGGACTTTATACAGACTAGGGGTCGGCCGATTAATTAGGGGGCGATTTACGGTTTTCATAACAATCGGAAATCGGTATTTTTGGGCGCCGATTTGCAGAATTTATTATTATAATTTTTTTAAATATACCTTTATTTAACTAGGCAAGTCAGTTAAGAACACATGTGTGTTCAGTGACGGCCTAGGAACGGTGGGTTAACTGCCTTGTTCAGGGGCAGAACGTCAGATTTTCACCTTGTCAGCTCGGGGGATCCAATTTTGCAACCTTAGTTAACTAGTCCAACGCAATAACGACCTGCCTCTCTCTCGTTGCACTCCACAAGGAGACTCCCTGTTACGCGAACGCAGTAAGCCAAGGTAAGTTGCTAGCTAGCATTAAACTTATCTTATAAAAAACAATCAATCATAGTCACTAGTTAACTTCTTATGGCTGTCATCCCGTTAACAGGATAATTGTCATCAACAACCGCTGAATTGCATAGCGCCACATTCAAATAATCATACTAAAAATATTTATATTCATGAAATCACAAGTGCAATATAGCAAAGCACAGTTTAGCCTTTTGTTAATCCACCTGTCATGTCAGATTTTGAAAATATGCTTTACAGCGAAAGCAATCCAAGCGTTTGTGTAAGTTTATCGATCGCTCGACAAAACATTATGTACACCTAGCATCAAGTAGCTTGATCACAAAAATCAGAAAAGCAATCAAATGAATCGTTTACCTTTGATCTTCGGATATTTTCACTCACGAGACTCCCAGTTACACAATAAATGTTCCTTTTGTTCCATAAAAATTATTTTTATATCCAAAATACCTCGTTTGTTTGGTGCGTTATGTTCAGAAATCCACAGGAAAGAGCGGTCACGACAATGCAGACAAATTCCAAATAGTATCCGTAATGTCCACAGAAACATGTCAAACGTTTTTTATAATCGATCCTCATGTTGTTTTTAAAATATCTAATCGATAATATATAAACCGCAACTGTCTTTTTCAGTCGGAGAGGGAAAGGCAATGTCTGCCCAAATTCTGTTACGCATTCAAAACTCTGTTGGCACCCGGCCATACAATGACGCAATGTTCTCTTTCTCGCTCATTTTTCAAAATAAAAGCCTGAAACTATGTCTACAGACTGTTGACACCTTGAGTAAGTGATAGGAAAAATAATCTGGTTGATATCCCTTTAAATGGAGCAAAGCCAGGCTATGGAACATGGAGTTTTCAAAATAGAAGCCACTTCTTGGTTTGATTTTCCTCAGGGTTTCGCCTGCAATATCAGTTCTGTTATACTCACAGAACATTTTTTGACAGTTTTGGAAACTTTAGAGTGTTTTCTATCCAATACTAATAATAATATTAGCAACTGAGACTGAGGAGCAGGCCGTTTAGTTTGGGCAACTTATTCATCCAAGCTACTCAATACTGCCGCCCAGCCATAAGAAGTTAACTACACATGGTTGATGATATTACTAGATATTATCTAGCGTGTCTTGCGTTGCATATAATCTCACTGAGCATACAATCATACAAGTATCTAAGTATCTGACTGAGCGGTGGTAGGCAGAAGCAGGCGCGTAAACATTCATTCAAACAGCACTTTCGTGCGTTTTGCCAGCAGCTCTTTGTTGTGCGTCAAGCATTGCGCTGTTTATGACTTCAAGCCTATCAATTTCCGAGATGAGGCTGGTGTAACCGAAATGAAATGGCTAGCTAGTTAGCGCGCGCTAATAGCGTTTCAAACGTCACTCTCTCTGAGCCTTCTAGTAGTTGTTCCCCTTGCTCTGCATGGGTAACGCTGCTTCGATGGTGGCTGTTGTTGTTGTGTTGCTGGTTCGAGCCCAGGGAGGAGCGAGGAGAGGTACGGAAGCTATACTGTTACACTGGCAATACTAAAGTGCCTATAAGAACATCCAATAGTCAAAGGTTAATGAAATACAAATGGTATAGAGGGAAATAGTCCCATAATTCCTATAATAACTACAACCTAAAACTTCTTACCTGGGAATGTTGAAGACTCACGTTAAAAGGAAACAACAGCTTTCATATGTTCTCATGTTCTGAGCAAGGAACTGAAACGTTAGCTTTCTCACATAGCCCATATTGCACTTTTACTTTCTTCTCCAACACTTTGTTTTTGCATTATTTAAACCAAATTGAACATGTTTCATTATTTACCTGAGGCTAAATTGATTTTATTGATGTATTATATTAAATTCAAATAAGTGTTCATTCAGTATTGTTGTAATTGTCATTATTATTCCTTCTCCAAGATCGCATAGCAGTTCAGACGTCTTTTGTCCTCGTCTTGTCGTGTCCTGTATATATATATATTTACAACTTTTTTCACATACATTTTATTTTTATTTTCCATCAACTCATCTTCTAAACACTCTCCTGCAACCAGCCTCACCAATTTATATTTATACAAAATTATTATTTACCTCAGATCTGTAATCCTCCAAGAAGCTAGCCAGAAACTCCAAGAAGCTAGCCAGAAACTAGCCAGGAGCTAGCCCAGAAGCTAATCCAGAAGCTAATCAGAAGCTAGTTAGCTTCTTTACTGGCAAATCGTTAGTATTCAGCTAACCACGGTTTGTGGTCATCAGCTATCCTTTAGCTCGAAAATCTATCGCCAGTTTTGTACGGCTCAGCGCGGCTCGGAACGGAACATACCGGACCAATTTTTCTCTCCATGTCCCTGGATTTCAACTGCTCTCTGGACATTCATACCCGGATCTCACAGCTAGCTAGCTGCTATCCGTGTGACAGTCGGCTTTCGTCGATTCCGGAGCAAACATCGATTGTTCCGGTGCTAGCCAGCTCCGTCAATCACTCCTGAGTTCCATCATTCACTCCTGGGCTGCAGTCACCTATCCGGACCCGTTTCACTGCCTACGCGGAGCCCCACCAGGCCTTCACAACTGGACTGCCGACGTTATCTACCTGAAGGAGATCCGGCTGGCTCCTCTGTCGCGACGTTACCTGAACGCCCATCTGCGGCCCGCTAACCGTTAGCTGTCTTACCGGCTGCTATCTGAATAGACAATCGGACAATTTATTTATTTTTATTATTATTATGTTTTCTTCTCGGGCCTCTATAACTATATCTATTGTTCTTATTTTTGTTGTTGTTGTGTGATTTGGATTAATCCCCTCTACCTCACGGAACCCCACTAATCTACTGACCGAACGCAAGAGGTGGCTAACAACAGACTCCATCCTATGCTAGCTTGCTACCGGTTGGCTTGGCTAGCTGTCTAAATCGCCGTGACCCTCAACCAACCTCTCCACTCACTGGACCCTTTTGATCACTCGACTAAGCATGCCTCTCCTTAATGTCAATATGTCTTGTCCATTGCTGTTCTGGTTAGTGTTTATTGGCTTATTTCACTGTAGAGCCTCTAGTCCTGCTCACTATACCTTATCCAACCTATTAGTTCCACCACCCACACATGCAATGACATCTCCTGGTTTCAATGATGTTTCTAGAGACAATATCTCTCTCTTCATCACTCAATACCTAGGTTTACCTCCACTGTATTCACATCCTACCTTACCTTTGTCTGTACATTATACCTTGATGCTATTTTATCGCCCCCAGAAACCTCCTTTTACTCTCTGTTCCAGACGTTCTAGACGACCAATTCTTATTGCTTTTAGTCGCACCCTTATTCTACTCCTCCTATGTTCCTCTGGCGATGTAGAGGTGAATCCAGGCCCTGCAGTGCCTAGCTCCACTCCTATTCCCCAGGCGCTCTCTTTTGACGACTTCTGTAACCGTAATAGCCTTGGTTTCATGCATGTTAACATTAGAAGCCTCCTCCCTAAGTTTGTTCTATTCACTGCTTTAGCACACTCTGCCAACCCGGATGTTCTAGCTGTGTCTGAATCTTGGCTTAGGAAGACCACCAAAAATTCAGACATTTTAATTCCAAACTACAACATTTTCAGACAAGATAGAACTGCCAAAGGGGGCGGTGTTGCAATTTACTGCAAAGATAGCCTGCAGAGTTCTGTCCTACTATCCAGGTCTGTACCCAAACAATTTGAACTTCTACTTTTAAAAATCCACCTCTCTAAAAACAAGTCTCTCACCGTTGCCGCCTGCTATAGACCACCCTCTGCCCCCAGCTGTGCTCTGGACACCATATGTGAACTGATTGCCCCCCATCTATCTTCAGAGCTCGTGCTGCTAGGCGACCTAAACTGGAACATGCTTAACACCCCAGCCATCCTACAATCTAAACTTGATGCCCTCAATCTCACACAAATTATCAATGAACCTACCAGGTACCTCCCCAAAGCCTTAAACATGGGCACCCTCATAGATATCATCCTAACCAACTTCCCCTCTAAATACACCTCTGCTGTCTTCAACCAAGATCTCAGCGATCACTGCCTCATTGCCTGCATCCGTAATGGGTCAGCGGTCAAACGACCTCCTCTCATCACTGTAAAACGCTCCCTGAAACACTTCAGCGAGCAGGCCTTTCTAATCGACCTGGCCGGGGTATCCTGGAAGGATATTGACCTCATCCCGTCAGTAGAGGATGCCTGGATATTTTTTAAAAATGCCTTCCTAACCATCTTAAATAAACATGCCCCATTCAAGAAATTTAGAACCAGGAACAGATATAGCCCTTGGTTCTCCCCAGACCTGACTGCCCTTAACCAACACAAAAACATCCTATGGTGTTCTGCATTAGCATCGAACAGCCCCCGTGATATGCAGCTGTTCAGGGAAGCTAGAAACCATTATACACAGGCAGTTAGAAAAGCCAAGGCTAGCTTTTTCAAGCAGAAATTTGCTTCTTGCAACACTAACTCAAAAAAGTTCTGGGACACTGTAAAGTCCATGGAGAATAAGAACACCTCCTCCCAGCTGCCCACTGCACTGAAGATAGGAAACACTGTCACCACTGATAAATCCACCATAATTGAAAATTTCAATAAGCATTTTTCTACTGCTGGCCATGCTTTCCACCTGGCTACTCCTACCCCTGTCAACAGCACTGCACCCCCAACAGCAACTCGCCCAAGCCTTCCCCATTTCTCCTTCTCCCAAATCCATTCAGCTGATGTTCTGAAAGAGCTGCAAAATCTGGACCCCTACAAATCAGCCGGGCTAGACAATCTGGACCCTTTCTTTCTAAAATGATCTGCCGAAATTGTTGCCACCCCTATTACTAGC
The DNA here is from genome assembly GCF_013265735.2 of Oncorhynchus mykiss. NCBI lineage: Eukaryota > Metazoa > Chordata > Actinopteri > Salmoniformes > Salmonidae > Oncorhynchus > Oncorhynchus mykiss. Next base: position 27,195,724 of record NC_048569.1, on the reverse strand, counting down.
CTGTTCAACCTCTCTTTCGTGTCGTCTGAGATTCCCAAAGATTGGAAAGCAGCTGCGGTCATCCCCCACTTCAAAGGGGGGGACACTCTTGACCCAAACTGCTACAGACCTATATCTATCCTACCATGCCTTTCTAAGGTCTTCGAAAGCCAAGTCAACAAACAGATTACCGACCATTTTGAATCTCACCATACCTTCTCTGCTATGCAATCTGGTTTCAGAGCTGGTCATGGGTGCACCTCAGCCACGCTCAAGGTCCTAAACGATATCTTAACCGCCATCGATAAGAAACATTACTGTGCAGCCGTATTCATTGATCTGGCCAAGGCTTTCGACTCTGTCAATCACCACATCCTCATCGGCAGACTCAACAGCCTTGGTTTCTCAAATGATTGCCTCGCCTGGTTCACCAACTACTTCTCTGATAGAGTTCAGTGTGTCAAATCGGAGGGTCTGTTGTCCGGACCTCTGGCAGTCTCTATGGGGGTGCCACAGGGTTCAATTCTTGGACCGACTCTCTTCTCTGTATACATCAATGAGGTCGCTCTTGCTGCTGGTGAGTCTCTGATCCACCTCTACGCAGACGACACCATTCTGTATACTTCCGGCCCTTCTTTGGACACTGTGTTAACAACCCTCCAGGCAAGCTTCAATGCCATACAACTCTCCTTCCGTGGCCTCCAATTGCTCTTAAATACAAGTAAAACTAAATGCATGCTCTTCAACCGATCGCTACCTACACCTACCCGCCTGTCCAACATCACTACTCTGGACGGCTCTGACTTAGAATACGTGGACAACTACAAATACTTAGGTGTCTGGTTAGACTGTAAACTCTCCTTCCAGACCCATATCAAACATCTCCAATCCAAAGTTAAATCTAGAATTGGCTTCCTATTTCGCAACAAAGCATCCTTCACTCATGCTGCCAAACATACCCTTGTAAAACTGACCATCCTACCAATCCTCGACTTTGGCGATGTAATTTACAAAATAGCCTCCAATACCCTACTCAACAAATTGGATGCAGTCTATCACAGTGCAATCCGTTTTGTCACCAAAGCCCCATATACTACCCACCATTGCGACCTGTACGCTCTCGTTGGCTGGCCCTCGCTTCATACTCGTCGCCAAACCCACTGGCTCCATGTCATCTACAAGACCCTGCTAGGTAAAGTCCCCCCTTATCTCAGCTCGCTGGTCACCATAGCGTCTCCCACCTGTAGCACACGCTCCAGCAGGTATATCTCTCTAGTCATCCCCAAAACCAATTCTTTCTTTGGCCGCCTCTCTTTCCAGTTCTCTGCTGCCAATGACTGGAACGAACTACAAAAATCTCTGAAACTGGAAACACTTATCTCCCTCACTAGCTTTAAGCACCAACTGTCAGAGCAGCTCACAGATTACTGCACCTGTACATAGCCCACCTATAATTTAGCCCTATCAACTACCTCTTTCCCAACTGTATTTAATTTATTTATTTATTTTGCTCCTTTGCACCCCATTATTTTTATTTCTACTTTGCACATTCTTCCATTGCAAAACTACCATTCCAGTGTTTTACTTGCTATATTGTATTTACCTTGCCACCAAGGCCTTTTTTGCCTTTACCTCCCTTCTCACCTCATTTGCTCACATTGTATATAGACTTGTTTATACTTTATTATTGACTGTATGTTTGTTTTATTCCATGTGTAACTCTGTGTTGTTGTATCTGTCGAACTGCTTTGCTTTATCTTGGCCAGGTCGCAATTGTAAATGAGAACTTGTTCTCAACTTGCCTACCTGGTTAAATAAAGGTAAAATAAAAAATAAATAAAAAATTACAAATAAATAAATCAAAATAGGCCGATTTAATCAGTATTGGCTTTTTTGGTCCTCCAATAATCGGTATCGGCGTTGAAAAATCATAATCGGTCGACCTCTAATACAGACGGGTCTGTGCCTTTCCAAATTATGCCCAATCAATTGAATTTACCTCGGGTGGACTCCAATCAAGTTGTAGAAACATCTCAAAGATGATCAATGGAAACAGCATGCAGCTGAGCTCAATTTTAAGTCTCATAGCAAAATGTCTGAATTCTTATCTAAATAAGGTATCTGTTTTTTATTTTTAATACATTTGTAAACATAAAACAAAGAAAATATATGTTAGTTTGTCATTATGGGGTATTGTGCGTAGATTGATGAGGGGAAAAAATAAACATTAAACATTACACCCAGAAAAGGCATGTGTTCTCCACACTCTGACTGGGCCATATCGAACTGGCTGTCCATTGGTCCCTCCACCACTGTATGTTGCTATGATTAAACCCCTCCATCAGTGTCCCGTAGTAAACGGTGCACAGAGCGGGCAGAGCATTCCAATGAGAACCAGGCCGACAGAGAGTGGGGGAGAGGAGTGATCGGCCCTACGTAGTGTGAAATGGCTTTCCCTTACCGTTCAGCCTGCAACCAACCCTCACTGCCTCACTTGCATCTATTTTTGACTGTCAACTTTTAAACCCAATCCCAAACAAACAAATAGCATGCTGACATCACTTAGCCTTAGCACAAAGCGTCATAAGTATAAAGCGTCATAAAAGTACAATGCAGACAGACATCAATAGATTTTGATGACATTTAAAAAGCAAGTTCTAAATATTTTTTTTCTCTCTCTGTTTGTCTGTAGCCAAGCAGAAACTATTAATCTTTATACTGTACCTGACCTCTCCCTCTAGCCAAGCTGAAGTTGGAGGACCGTCTAGCTGCGGCCGCCAGGGAGAAGCTGGCCCAGGCCTCCAAGGAGTCCAAGGAGAAGCAGCTGCAGGCGGAGAGGAAGAGGAAGGCAGCCCTGTTCCTCCAGACCCTCCGGAACCCCCTCACTGGAGAACCTGAGACCAGACGGCCCGGCGAGACCCCTGCCATGCCTGCGGTATGGAGGCATACACACACACACACACACACACACACACACACACTGTGGTGGTGACAGTCCCAGTAGCGATATGCCAGGCATAGAGAGATGGATTTCCTGTTCCTAATGGAGTTTCTTCATCAAGGAGCATATTGTAATTTGCACAGCTGACAGTAATGGACACATAGTGTGTTTTTTCTGTGTGCGCACGTGTACAGGACACGATTTACTTTAAGTTACTTTCACACACTTTCCAAGACACCACATCGATCGTGTCTGGAGCACCCAAGCAGGGAAGCAAATCATATCATATATCACGCACAGCCTGAACAGAGATAAGAGAGATCTGCCCAGGGTTGTGGTCGGTCATTGTGGTCTGCCATATTTAAGCAAGTTGTTGTGGATCAGTGAGGGGAGATTCTGTGTTCGACTATTCTACTGTTGTTACTGCTGCCTGTTGTCTGCTGCCTGGTCTTTAATGACGGACACTGACGTAGCGGTTAACAGATTTCTCTTGCTGTTTCCTGGAGTTAATAAAACTTACACCCAGTCGGTGTCTGAACGATGGGTGTGTTTGTGTGGACACAGAGTAATGGAGAATACATGGAAAAATGAAAGCAAGTTCCCGCAATTACGGTGATTGTATCACACACCCCACTCCACCCACTGAGACACTGTCCCCATTAGCACGAGCTGTGAAATCTGGAGAATCAGACGTTGTTTTCCCAGCCATTGAACGTGTGTGTAGACCTAGAGCAGGGCTCTCCACCCCTGTTCCTGGAGAGCTACCGTCCTGTAGGTTTTCAGTCCAACCCTGGTCCTGGAGAGCTACCGTCCAGTAGGTTTTCATTACAACCCTGTTCCTGGAGAGCTACCGTCCTGTAGGTTTTCAGTCCAACCCTGGTCCTGGAGAGCTACCGTCCAGTAGGTTTTCATTCCAACCCTGTTCCCGGAGAACTACCGTCCAGTAGGTTTTCATTCCAACCCTGTTCCCGGAGAGCTACCGTCCTGTAGGTTTTCAGTCCAACCCTGTTCCTGGAGAGCTACCGTCCAGTAGGTTTTCAGCCCAACCCTGTTCCTGGAGAGCTACCGTCCTGTAGGTTTTCAGCCCGACCCTGTTCCTGGAGAGCTACCGTCCAGTAGAGCAACCTCTCCAGGAACAGGGTTGGTGAGGTTTGGTCTAGAGGAAGACCCCTTCGTGCCAACCTTTCCTGGGATATGCCTTTTCTCCCCACCGAACAGATGAGAAGTTTCTTAGTTCTTTATCTATTGTCTATGTGAACTTGCCTGTCGGTCCACTTCCTTTCAAGGTTTCGCCCCACAGGCTTAAGAAAATATATACACAGGCATCTGGGAAATATGTATTTTTAGTGCCCTCGTTGTCATAAGTGGATATCGCTGTCTGCATCCTCTAGCCATAATGCATTTCCAATATGAATTTGCCTTTAGATTCTTGGCTCTCCATCTAGGCATTCCCCTTAATTGGCGTTTGGTTCGCCTCTCCCTCTCTCCCCCTCACTCTTTCTCTGATACAGCTCCTGTGTGAAGAAACATATTAGGGATATTTATATCCATCTTTTTAGACTATCTTTATGTTAATTTTTAGTTACAGTCCTCTCTCCCTGAGATGACAGGCTGTGTCTATCTGTTCTCCCTCCTCCACTCCGCCCACCATGAAGCTAAGCGACCCGACACACCCTCCCGTTCCGTCGTAAGCAGCTAACGGCAGCCCGGCCCAGTGGGGAGTTTACGACAACCCCCGCCACACTCCACCACCCCCCTATTTGTCAGAGTTACTCACCGCTGGTGACCTATGGTGCCTGTCTCACAGGTTTTTTCCACTGCAACAAAACCGGGAGCCAGCGGTGAAGCTGGCATCTTGTCGTTTTCCACTGTGAAAAATGATGCCCTATTTAACTTATCATGCCTGACTGGCTGAGAGGCTGTGATTTATGCAGACTGGGATGTGTTCATACATGAGTACCTGTATTCTTTACTGGCTGCTTTTACAGTGGAGAGGTAGCTTATAAAGCTCTTCTCAGGAGGAGTCTATTAAAGCAGGCAATCCCCTGCTAGGATTTCAACCTGCTACTGCTTTGTGACCAGAGCACCTCCACGACACCTGTCGAGTCCTAACCCCCAGTGGTAGTTTAAAGATACTGATTGTTGTTTTAGCCTTTGTTTTTTGTTTTTTTTTCAACTTTCCACTTGTTCCCCACTTTACCCCAAAATTCTCAGGGCTCCGCTTGCTTCTCTCCTCACCCTTTTTGTTGATGAGGGAGTATATGTATTTTTACAGTGTGGAGAGAGATATATGTGTGTGCTGTTAACAGACTCCGCTGTGTGATGTCGGCACTTTGTTTGCAGTGTTTCTAGTGGTTCATGGCTTGTTTGTGAGTGCATCTAAGCATGTAGCAGGAGAGTGGCCGCGAGACAGAAATACTCAAAGGATTCTCACAGAAGAGGTGGAAAGCACTCTTCCTCTAATAACTACCTCCTAAAACATATAGTACGAAAAGCAGTGAAAAGAACAGCACTGTTTGGCCTTTTCTCCATAGAGTAATGCTGTGACAAGAACAGCACCGTTGGGCCTTTTCTCCATAGAGTAATGCTGTGACAAGAACAGCACCGTTGGGCCTTTTCTCCATAGAGTAATGCTGTGACAAGAACAGCACAGTTGGGCCTTTTCTCCATAGAGTAATGCTGTGACAAGAACAGCACCGTTGGGCCTTTTCTCCATAGAGTAATGCTGTGACAAGAACAGCACCGTTGGGCCTTTTCTCCATAGAGTAATGCTGTGACAAGAACAGCACCGTTGGGCCTTTTCTCCATAGAGTAATGCTGTGACAAGAACAGCACCGTTGGGCCTTTTCTCCATAGAGTAATGCTGTGACAAGAACAGCACCGTTGGGCCTTTTCTCCATAGAGTAATGCTGTGACAAGAACAGCACCGTTGGTCCTTTTCTCCATAGAGTAATGCTGTGACAAGAACAGCACTGTTGGTCCTTTTCTCCATAGAGTAATGCTGTGACAAGAACAGCACCGTTGGGCCTTTTCTCCATAGAGTAATGCTGTGACAAGCAAGACTAAGCCACTTCAAAGTTTAAGTAAGATTCAAGGAAAGTGTTTGATGTTGGGAGTGTCTGTCCACAGTGAAATGCTGTTTGTCAGCTCTCTCTTATGTGTGCCCAATGGGTGACATCCCTGTCTGGGGACATGGACAGTCACCTGTTCAGCCAGGTGGTGCTGGGAGGAGTCCTGTCATGGCCGTGTCCTCTCTGTCACTCTGGCCAGCTGTGCTGGGAAGGATGTGCTCAGTCTGGACAGGACAGGAGGGCTAGACTATATTGATGAGGATAAGTTGTTTTCAGGCTACTGGAGTTTGCTAAACTTTAGTTTTTTAGAGCACTGGGTGCTTTGTTCTTGTGACTTCACTACAAGTAAAATGTTGTTTTCCTTTAACTTTAACGATGCCATAGACTTTGCATGAGTGAATGACAAACACCACATCTCTTAGAATAGCTGTTCGAGAACACTGCAATGGCACTAATAGCCCTTTCTCCTCGCCAGTGGAACAAATGGTGATTGTTGTCATTTCAGAGATCTCCTTGCTGCCAGTCGCTCCTTTATGACAGTTTCTGCTCGGTGTGTTGTTGTGTGTGTACTGTCTAGTGATAGTGCGTGTTGTCGTGAGGAGCGGTGACAGTGACGCAGACTTATTAGTGTTCCATTATGAAGAAGGGGTGACGCAGCCGCATGCGTGCACCCCACTGAAAGAATCAACTGTCTACAGGACTCGGCAGCAGGAGTACTAGCAGCACACAGAAAGAAATGTACATTTATTTTGTGAGGCACAGTTTCATCTGGGGTTAGGGCTGTGATGGGAGCCTGTCAGGAACACAGAGAAATGCTGACTGGCTTTAGCAAGGGACTGCCAGAAGGAGAAATAAAGAGAGAAAGATGAACTTGAATCATATTTTTAAGAAGAGGCTTGTGGTATGAAGTGCGTCTCTGAGGTTAATTCCTGAAAAGAGAACTGGGTGAGAAGCGTTTAGTCTGGTTTTAGACCCCATCATAGCACTGAGACTGCACTTAAATGAGAAGCGTTCTGGAGAGGGAAGAACTGAGAGAAGAGGTTCTGAATCATTACAGTCATTATTGCGGGAGAGCCAGGGCCAAGGCAGCACAGCCTATGCTAAATGTTGACTCCACAAAAACAAAAAAAACTTTTCTTTTTAGACTGCAAAGTGAGTTGGTAGCACGGAAGGAGATTTTGGGGAATAGCCCTGTGTCAATCAAGGACTTTGACAAACTAGTGTATGTCAGTTTAGTATTAAGCATTGCAAAGAAAAGGTTAAACATTTTTGTCATTGAAATGATGACATTCAAGTGTTTAAGTGAAAATCAAGTTCAAGTGCATTATTAAATACTTCAAACTTAAGCAGAAATGGAATACGTGCCAATCCGGTCTTGTCTGCCCTGGCTCCCTCTTCACCTGTTTAGAAACTGAACACCCCTCTCCGTTGTCTTCAGGTTCATTCGGTTCACACACAAAGGCTTGGTGTCTGTGAGGCACGGCAGTCAAATCAGTCATTTGAGCTGACACTATATACGAACACAGAACTTTTATCGCCACTTTTTTTTCAGCTTACAGTCCTGCAGCCACCCCAAATTGTTGGAGGAGATTGCTTCTGAAGATGGATTCATTTCCGTGTGAGGGGCTGTGATGCCTTCTGAAATAACTTATTTATACCAATTCATTCGCCACAGCTCTCTTTTTCAGTCCCCTTCTCTCCCCTCTCTGTCTTTATCTACAGCCTGAATACAGTAAACCACAGTCGTATTTCTCACCATGGCTTAGCCCATAATGGAAATATAAAGTGTTCGGAAAGTATTCAGACCCCTTGACTTTTTCGACATTTTGTAATGTTACAATTTTATTATGAAATTGATTCAATAAATGTATTTCCTTATCAATCTACACACAGTACCCAATAATGACAACGCAAAAATTGTTTTTTAGACATTTTTACCTTATTTATATAAATATTCAGAACATTTTCTATGAGACTCGAAATTGAGCTCAGTTGCATCCTGTTTCCATTGATCATCCCACAGTTGACAGTATGTCATTTCAAAAACCAAGCCATCAGGTCAAAGGAGTTGTCAGTAGAGCTCCAAGACAGGATTGTGGCGAGGCACAGATCTGGGGAAGGGTACCAAACAACAATGTCTGCAGCATTCAATCAATCAATCAAATGTATTTATAAAGCCCCTTTTACATCAGCCGATGTCACAAAGTGCTATACAGAAACTCAGCCTAAAACCACAAACAGCAAGCAATGCAGATGTAGAAGCATGTTGGCTAGGATAAACTCCGTAGAAAGGCAGGAACCTAAAAAGCTGTCCTTGAAACAGTCTTGATATGTTCGTCGAAGAGAGATCAGGGTCCAGAGTAACGCCGAGGTGCTTTACAGTTTTATTTGAGACGACTGTACAACCATCAAGATTAATTGTCAGATCCAACAGAAAATCTCTTTGTTTCTTGGGACCTAGAACTAGCATCTCTGTTTTGCCCAAGTTTAAAAGTAAAACATTTGCCGCTATCCACTTACTTATGTCTGAAACGCAGGCTTCCAGGTAGAGCAATTTTGGGGCTTCACCATGTTTCATCGAAATGTACAGCTGTGTATCGTCCACATAGCAGTGAAAGTTAACATTATGTTTCCGAATTATATCACCAAGAGATAAAATATATAGTGAAAACAACAAAGGATCTAAAACAGAACCTTGAGGAACACCGAAATTTACAGTTGTTGTTTTGGACAAACCATCCACAGAGACAAACTGATTTCTTTCTGACAGATAAGATCTAAAGAAGGCCAGAACTTGTCCATGTAGACCAATTTGGGTTTCTAATCTCTCCAAAAGAATGTGGTGATCGATGGTATCAAAAGCAGCACTAAGGTCTAGGAGCAAGAGGACAGATGCAGAGCCTTGGTCTGTTGCCATTGAAAGGTAATTTACCACCTTCAAGTGCAGTCTCAGTGCTATGATGGGGTCTAAAACCAGACTAAAACGTTTCATATACATTGTTAAGTCTTCAGGAAGGCAGTGAGTTGCTGCGCAACAGGTTTTTCGAAAAATCTTGGGATGAATGGGAGATTTGATATCAGCTGATTTTAGTTTTTTATATTTTCTGGGTCAAGATTTATTACTGCCACTTTTAGTGAGTTTGGTACACATCCGGTGGATAGGGTGCCATTTATTATGTTCAACATAGGGCCAAGCACAGGAAGCAGCTCTTTCAGTAATTTAGTTGGAATAAGGTCCAGTATGCAGCTTGACGGTTTAGAGGCCATGACTATTTTCATCAATGTGTCAAGAGATATAGTATTTAAAAACTTGATTGTCTCCCTTTGATCCTATGTCCTGACAGTGTTGTGCAGACTCAGGACAACATAGATTTAAAGTGGAGTCCATCATTTTCTTTCCCAATGATCATGATCTTCTCGTCAAAGAAGTTCATGAATGTATCACTGCTGAAGTGAAAGCCATCCTCTCTTGGGGAATGCTGCTTTTTAGTTAGCTTTGCAACAGTATCAAAAAGACATTTAGAATTGTTCTTATTCTCCATCCTTTTTTTCCAACTTAATTGTTTTTAGGGGTGTGACTGCATCTAGAGTATTACACAAGGTTAAATTAAGTTCCTCAGGTGGTTAACCGATTGTTATACTCTGACGTCCTTGGGTAGGTGGAGGGATTCTGGAAGGGCATCTAGGAATCTTTGGGTTGGCCGAGACTATAGCACGACTTTTGATGATCCTTGGTTGGGGTCTGAGCAGATTATTTGTTGTGATTGCAAACATAATAAAATGGTGGTCCGATTATGAGGAAAAACATTTATTCCACAGGACAAAACTAGGTCCAGAGTATGACTGTGGCAGTGAGTAGGTCCGGAGACATGTTGGACAAAACCCACTGAGTCAATGATGGCTCCGAAAGTCTTTTGGAGTGGGTCTGTTAACTTTTCAATGTGAATAATAAAGTCACCAAAAATGTGAATATTATCTGCTATGACTACAAGGTCCGATAGGAATTCAGGGAACTCAGTGAGGAACGCTGTATATGGCCCAGGAGGCCTGTAAACAGTAGCTATAAAAAGTGATTGTGTAGGCTGCATAGATTTTATGACTAGAATCTCAAAAGAAGAAAACGCAGTCATTTTTATTTGTAAATTGAAATTTGCTATCATAAATGTTAACAACACCTTCATGTTTGCGGGATGCGCGGGGGATTTGGTCACTAGTGTAACCAGGAGGAGAGGCCTCATTTAACACAGTAAATTCATCAGGATTAAGCCATGTTTCAGTCAGGCCAATCACATCAAGATTATGATCAGTGATTAGTTCATTGACTATAAGTTGGAAGTGATGGATCTAACATTAAGTAACCCTGTTTTGAAATATCACAATCTTTCAATAATGACAGGAATGGAGCTCTTTATTCCAGTAAGATTGCAAAGGCGAACACCGCCATGTTTAGTTTGCCCAACCTAGGTCTAAGCACAGACATCGTCTCAATGGGGATAGCTGAGCTGACTACACTAACTGTGCTAGTGGCAGACTCCACTAAGCTAGCAGGCTGGCTATCTCATTGTGGAGCTGGAGGAGTTAGAGCCCTGTCTATGTTCATAGATAAGATGAGAGCACCTCTCCAGCTAGGATGGAATCAGTCACTCCTCAGCAGGCCAGCCTTGGTCCCGTTTGTGGATGAGTCCCAGAAAGAGGGCCAATTATCTACAAATTCTACCTTTTGGGAGGGACAGAAAACAGTTTAACCAGCGATTGAGTTGTGAGACTCTGCAGTCGAGCTCATCACTCACCCTAACTGGGCAGGGGTCAGAGACAATTACTCGATGCGGACACATCTGTCTAGCTGATTTACACGCTGAGGCTATGTTGCACTTGGTAACCTCTGACTGTTTCATCCTAACATGGTTGGTGCCGACGTGGATAGCAATATCCTTATACACTCTACACTCGCCAATTTTAGCCTTAGCCAGCACCATCTTCAGATTAGCCTTAACGTTGGTAGCCCTGCCCCTGGTAAACAGTGTATGATCGCTGGATGATTCTTTTAAGGTCTAATACTGCGGGTAATAGAGTCGCCAATGACTAGGGTTTTGGATTTGTCAGAGCTAATGGTGGGAGGCTTCGGCGTCTCAGACCCCGTAACAGGTGGAGGAAAGACCAGAGAAGGCTCGGCCTCTGACTCCGACTTGTTGCTTAATGGGGAGAACTGGTTGAAAGTTTCTGACGGCTGAATGAGCGACACTGGTTGATCATTCCTACAGCATTTCCTTCCAGAAGCCAAGAGAAAATTGTCCAACTGCGGCCCTTGGTCAGGTAGGTGACCAAGAACAGAAGCCAAGAACAGAAACCCAATGGTCACTCTGACAGAGCTCCAGATTTCCTCTGTGGAGATATGAGAACCTTCCAGAAGGCCAACCATCTTTGCAACACTCCATCAATCAGGCCTTTATGGTAGAGGGGGCAGACGGAAGCCACTCCTCAGTAAATGGCCCATGACAGCCTGCTTGGAGTTTGCCAAAAGGCACCTAAAGACTCCCAGACCATCAGAAACAAAGATTCTCTGGTCTGATGAAACCAGGCGTGAATGGCAAGCGTCACATCTGGAGGAAGCCTGGTACCATTCCTACGGTGAAGCATGATGGTGGCAGAATCATGCTGTGGGGATATTTTTCAGGGGCAGGGGCTGGGAGACTAGTCAGGATCGAGGGAAAGATGAACAGAGCAAAGTACAGAGAGATCCTTGATTAAAACCCTCTCCAGAGTACTCAGGATAATAAGATGGCGCCGAAGAACATAGCTGACGTTTTACATTCTCCCATTTTTAGTTTTTTTTTGCATTTTGTGTAACTTATGTTTTTAATTATTGTCTACATAATGTTGCTGCTACTGTCTCTTATGACCGAAAATAACTTCTGGACATCAGAACAGCGATTACTCTCCGTGGACTGGAAGAAACTTTTCCCTTTAACAAGTCCGATTAGATGGATATTCTGCTTTCACTGGAACAGGCCCAGACCCACGTCTTTTGCGTGAAGAATTGAAGCAGGAAAAGGGGCCGCAGATCAGGCAGCCTTCTGAGAATCCTAAGGCAAGCGAGTAAACTCCCACTGCCATCCGTTCTTCTTGCTAACGTGCAATCATGGGAAAATAAAATTGATGACCTACAATTAAGATTATCCTACCAACGAGACATTAAAAACTGTAACATCTTATGTTTCACCGAGACGTGACTGAACGAAGATAGAGACAATATAGAGCTAGCGGGATTTTCCATGCACCTGCAGAACAGAGACACTACCTCTGTTAAGACAAGGGGTGGGGGTGTGTGTCTATTTGGCAATAACAGCTGGTGCACGATGTCTAATATTAAATAATTATTGAGGTATTGCTCACCTGAGGTAGAGTACCTTATGATAAATTGTCACTTTCAAGGAGCGGAAGACTAATCCGGATGCTTATAAGAAATCCCACTATGCCCTCAGACGATCCATCAAACAAGCAAAGTGTCAATACAGGATTAAGATTGAATCCTACTACACCGGCTCTGACGCTCATCAGATGTGGCAGGGCTTGCAGACTTACAGACTACAAAGGGAAGCACGGACGCGAGCTGCCCATTGAAGCGAGCGTACCAGACTAGCTAAATGCCTTTTATGCTCACTTCGAGGCAAGCAACGCTGAAGCATGGATGAGAGCACCAGCTGTTCTGGATGACTGTGTGATAACGCTCTCGGTAGCCGATGTGAACAAAACCTTTAAACAGGTCAACATTCACAAAACCGCTGGGCCAGATAGATTTCCAGGACGAGTACTCAAAGCATGCGCAGACCAATTGGCAAGTGTCTTCACTGACATTTTCAACCTCTCCCTGACCGAGTCTGTAATACCTACATATTTCAAGCAGACCACGATCGTCCCTGTGCCCAATGAAGGGAAGGTAACCTGCCTAAATGATTATTGCCCCGTGACACGCACGTCGGTAGCCATGAAGTGCTTTGAAAGGCTGGTCATGACTCACATCAACAGCATCCTCCTGGACACCCTAGACCCACTCCAATTCACATACCGCCCCAACAGATCCACAGATGACGCAATCTCAATCTCACTCCACACTGCCCTTTCTCACCTGGACAAAAGGAACACCTATGTGAGAACGCTGTTTGTTGACTACAGCTCAGCGTTCAACACCATAGTGCCCACAAAGCTCATCACTAAGCTAAGGACTGGGACTAAACACCTCCCTCTGCAACTGGATCCTGGACTTCCTGACAGGCCGCCCCCAGGTGGTAAGAGTAGGCAACAACACGTTGGCCACGCTGATCCTGAACACTGGAGCCCCTCTGGGGTATGTACTTAGTCCCCTCCTGTATTCCCTGTTCACCCATGACTGCGTGGCCAAACACAATTCCAACACCATTAAGTTTGCTGATGACACAACGGTGGTAGGCCTGATCACCGACAACATTGAGACGGCCTATAGGGAGAAGGTCAGAGAACTGACAATGTGGTGCCAGGACAACAACCTCTCCTTCAATGTGAGCAAGACAAAGGAGCTGATTGTGGACTGCAGGAAAGGGCAGGCCGAACAGGCCCTCATTAACATCGACGGGGCTGAAGTGGAGTGGGTCGGGATTTTCAAGTTCCTTGGTGTCCACATCACCAACGAACTATCATGGTCCTAACATGCCAAGACAGTCGTGAAGAGGGCATGACAAAACCTTTCCCCCTCAGGAGACTGAAAAGAGTTGGCATGGGTCTCCAGATCCTCAAAAGATTCTTCAGCTGCACCATCGAGAGCATCCTCGGCATCTGACCGTAAGTCACTGCAGAGGGTAGTGCGAACTGCCCAGTATATCACTGGGGCCATGCTTCCTGCCACCTATATAATAGGTGGTGTCGGAGGAAAGCCCATAAAATTGTTAGACTCCAGTCACCGCATGGCAAGCGGTACCGGAGCACCAAGTCTAGGACCAAAAGGCACTTCAACAGCTTCTACCCCCAAGCCATAAGACTGCTGAATATTTAATCAAATCGCCACTGAACAATTTACATCCCCCCCCTCCCTTTTGTACACTGCTGCAACTCTCTGTTTGTTATCTATGCATAGTCACTTCGCCCCCACCGACATGTACAGATTACCTCAACTAGCCTGTACCTTCCCACACTGCCTCGGTACCGGTGCCCCCTGTATTTACCCGAGTTATTGTTGTTCTTATTGTGTTACTTTTTATTATTACTTTTTATTTTAGTCTACTTGGTAAATATTTTCTTAACTCTTCTTGAACTGCACTGTTGGTTAAGGGCTTGTAAGTAAGCATTTCATGGTAAAGTCTACACTTGTTGTATTCGGCGCAAAGTTTGATTTGACCTCAGACTGGGGCCAATGTTCACCTTCCAACAGGACAACGACCCTAAGCGCACAGCCAAGACAACGCATAAGACAACGCAGCCAGAGCCTGGACTTGAACATCTCTGGAGACACCTGAAAATATCTGTGCAGCGGCGCTCCCCATCCAACCTGACAGAGCTTGAGAGGATCTGTAGAAAAGAATGGGAGAAACTCCCCAAGTACAGGTGTGCCAAGCTTGTAGCAGACTTACCCAAGAATACTCAAGAGCTGTAATCGCTGCCAATTATGCTTCAACAAAGCGCTGAGTAAAGGGTCTGAATTCTTAATCTTGATACTAACCATCCCGCATGCGGGAGCGTAATCATCGCCTCAAACTAATTAGCATAACGCAGCAGACATAAATATCCCTAGAAAATGTTCCAATTCATGAAAATCACAAATTAAATATATTGAGACACAGCTCAGCCTTTTGTTAATCACACTGTCATCTCAGATTTTCAAAATATGCTTTACAGCCAACGCTAGACAAGCATTTGTGTAAGTTTATCATAGCATAGCATTATGCCCTGCTGGCAGCAGGCAACATTTTCACGAAAATAAGAAAAGCAATCAAATTAAATCATTTACCTTTGAAAAACTTAGTATGTTTTCACTCACGAGACTCCCAGTTAGATAGCAAATGTTCCTTTTTTCCAAAAATATTATTTTTGTAGGCGAAATAGCTAAGTTTGTTCTTCACGAAAATGCGGTCACTACAACGCCAAACTTTTTTCCAAATTAGCTTCATAATATCGACAGAAACATGGCAAACGTTGTTTAGAATCAATCCTCAAGGTGTTTTTCACATATCTATTCGATAAAATATCCACCGGGACAATTGGTTTCTCATAAGAAGCGATTGGAAAAATGGCTACTTCTGTACTTTACGCAAGATTTTCTGCGGGAGCCATCAATGCTCAATGTGGTCCCTTACGGCTATTCTTCAACATAAATGCGTAAAAAGACGTCACAATGCTGTAGACACCTTGGTGAATACGTAGAAAGTGTACGCTCATTCGTAGCCCATTCACAGCCATATAAGGAGTCATTGGCATGCAGCGCTTTCAAAATATGGGGCACTTCCTGATTTGATTTTTATCTGGGTTTCGCCTGTAACATCAGTTTTGTTGCACTCACAGACAATATCTTTGCAGTTTTGGAAACGTCAGAGTGTTTTCTATCCATAGCTGTCAATTATATGCATAGTCGAGCATCTTCTCGTGACAAAATATCCCGTTTAAAACGGGAACGTTTTTTATCCAAAAATGAAAATACTGCCCCCTAGTTACAAAAGGTTAAGAACACATTCTTATTTTCAATGACAGCCTAGGAACGGTGGGTTAACTGCCTTGTTCAGGGGCAGAACGACAGAATCTTCACATTGTCAGCACGGTGGATCCAATCTTGCAACCTTACAGTTAACTAGTCCAATGCTCTAACCGCCTGCCTCTCATTGCACTCCATGAGGAGCCTGCCTGTTATGCAAATGCAGTAGAAGCAAAGGTAAGTTGCTAGGTAGCATTAAACGTATCTTGTAAAAAAACAATCAATCAATCATAATCACTAATTATAGCTACACATGGTTGATGATATTACTAGTTTATCTAGCATGTCCTGCGTTGCATATAATCGATGCAATGCTGGGGGATGATATAACAAAAGCTCATTTGCGAAAAAAGCCCAATCGTTGCACGACTGTACCTAACCACAAACACCAATGCCTTTCTTAAAATCAATACACAGAAGTATATATTTTTAAACCTGCATATTTAACTAAAAGATATCCAGGTTAGCAGGCAATATTAACCAGGTGTAATTGTGTCACTTCTCTTCAGGGTCAGGGTATATGCAACAGTTTGGGCAGCCTGGCTCATTGCGAACTAATTTGCCAGAATTTTACGTAATTATGACATAACATTGAAGGTTGTGCCATGTAACAAGAATATTTAGACTTCGGGATGCCACCCATTAGATAAAATATCGAACGGTCCCGTATTTCACTGAAATAATAAACGTTTTGTTTTCGAAATGATAGTTTCCGTATTCGACCATATTAATGACCAAAGGCTCGTATTTCTGTGTGTTATGTTATAATTAGAGCAGTCTGACTGAGCGATGGTAGGCAGCAGCAGGCTCGTAAGCATTCATTCAAACAGCACTTTCGTGCGTTTTGCCAGCAGCTCTTCGCAAGCACAGCACTGTTTTTGACTTCAAGCCTATCAGCCTTATGGCTGGTGTAACCGATGTGAAATGGCCAGCTAGTTAGCGGGATGCACGCTAATAGCGTTTCAAACGTCACTCGCTCTGAGACTTGGAGTAGTTATTCCCCTTGATCTGCAAGGGCCGCGGCTTTTGTGGAGCGATGGTTAACGCTGCTTCGAGGGTGGCTGTTGTCGTTGTGTTCCTGGTTCGAGCCCAGGTAGGGGCGAGGAGAGGGACGGAAGCTATACTGTTACACTGGCAATACTAAAGTGCCTATAAGAACACACAATAGTCAAAGGTATATGAAATACAAATGGTATAGAGAGAGAGAGTCCTATAAAACTATATTAACGACAACCTAAACCCTCTTACCTTGGAATATTGAAGTCTCATGTTAAAAGGAACCACCAATGTTCATATGTTCTCATGTTCTGAGCAAGGAACTCAAACATTAGCTTTTTTACATGGCACATATTGCACTTTTACTTCTCCCAACACTTTGTTTTTGCATTATTTAAACCAATTTGAACATGTTTCATTATTTATTTGAGGCTAAATTGATTTGTATTGATGTATTATATTAAGTTCATATTATAATAAGTGTTCATTCAGTATTGTCGTAATTGTCATTATTACAAATACATTTTTCAAAATCGGACCCATTAATCGGTATCAGCTTTTTTTGGTCCTCCAATAATCATTATCGGCGTTGAAAACTTATAATCGGTCGACCTCTAGTCTGAATACTATCTGAATACACTGTATGTATCTCTCTCCCTTTCCATCTCTCCATATCATGACTATTCAGCATTTTTCCATATAGCAATGGAGCAGATAGATGGGTCATACACAGGTAACTCCCAAAGTTAAGGCATTTAAAAGTAGGATCGGAAAATACGACTTGGATCATCACACATGGTCTGTTTGCAAAATCTGAATTAATTTGAGTAAACAGACTGACTAAAAGCCTGATGCGTCACAATTTGGGATTCAAATTGGAAACAATTTAATCAAATACACATTTTCAGTAATTGCCAGAGGATCATTGGGAGAGATGCCTTCTGTGGCAGGCAGCTTCAGCACCAGGACATCTGAGTAAACAGCTAAGGAGGCTCGCAAAGTGCCAAATTCACATTATGGATGAGAAACAGCCTCACAAGAATTAAGTAGTCAGTGAGGTTTCAGCAGATGTATCAAAATCTACTCTTTATGAGCTTTTTTCTTTGGCCCTGCATCTGGTCCTTCTCTCTCCTTCCTTCTCGTGTGACAAATCTTCCCTGTGCGAGAGCACAGTTTTTGCCGAGGTCACACTGCGTTCTGCTGGGAGAACTAATCCCGGTTCAATTTATTCAATTTAAGTCAGGGTACGAGCAGAGAGTGCTCTTCAATCTCCGGCCTTGAATTTATGTATAAACTAATTAAAGTAAGCAGAGGCAGGGCCCCTGATTGAACACTCCAAATAGCCTCATTTCCTGCGGCTCTATCGATCCCACAGTTATTTGCAACTTTCCCTAAATTTTTTCCCCCGAGGATAGAAAAAAAGACAGAGTGCAATTAAAAGGAAAACGGAGAACAGGCCTGTAGATTTTTTCTTGTTTTTCTCCTTCTGCTGCCTTCTGGTTTTGTTTCTGCACGCTTTCATTAGTGTTCTACGCAACATTAAATCCTCAAAGCATTGTCCAATAAAACACATGTGCGAAGAGAAGAAAACGAGAGCCCTAAATGTTCTGTCAGGTGTCTCTGCCTAATGCGGTCTAGGAACTTCTTAGTTTCTTGATCCAAACCAGATTTGGGGTAGAAACTAGAAAGTGAAAGAGTCTTAGAGTTCTGGAGTCTGTTGGGCCGTTTCACGATTGGCCCGAGGTGCAGGCAGGATGGTAGGCGGCCGGATGCAGGGGTTAGGTACTGGTGTTGTCTCAAGGTTTACTTTTTCCTTTGTAATCTATTCAAGCCTGTTCAATCGGTGCTAAACTTGCTGCAGGATCTGGGCTTTAACAAGGTATTACGTTACGGACAGGTGTATCCATCCACGGAGGGGGGAATGGGCAACTAGCTGGGCTATCCAGAAACAAAGCCTGTTCTCTGGGACGGGGACAGGAGACAGACATCCTAAACAGGAAGCAGAAGTTGGCATCACTCGCCTGGTATATAGTACCCCTGTGAATATTCTTCTCTTTAATATGTTATTGCATTTACAATTATCAGTCAAATTTAGATTTAGTTATCACATGGTTTACCATAGCTTTGCTAATGTTTTTAATAAATCATATTCAATCAAATTTTATTGGTCACATACACATGGTTAGCAGATGTTAATGTGAGTGTAGAGAAATGCTTGTGCTTCTTGTTCCGACAGTGCAGTAATATCTAACAATTTCACAACAACTACCTAATACATATGTAAACATTATTAAAGTGGCTTTTTTAAGTGTCTAGTGATCCATTTATTGAAGTGGCTAAAGATCTGAGTCTGTATGTAGGCAGCAGCCTCTCTGTGTTAGTGATGGCTATTTAACAGTCTGATGGCCTTGAGATAGAAGCTGTTTTTCAGTATCTCGGTCCCAGCTTTGATGCACCTGTACTGACCTCGTCTTCTGGATGGTAGTTGGATGAACAGGGAGTGGCTCGGGTGGTTGTTGTCCTTGATGATCTTTTTGGCCTTCCTGTGACATCGGGTGCTGTAGGTGTCCTGGAAGGCAGGTAGTTTGCCCCCGGTGATGCGTTGTGCAGACCGCACCATCCCCTGGAGAGCCTTGCGGTTGAGGGCAGTGCAGTTGCCGTACCAGGCGGTGATCCAACCGAACAGAATGCTCTCAATTGTGCATCTGTAAAAGTCTTCGAGGGTTTTAGGTGACGAGCCAAATTTCTATAGCCTCCTGAGGTTGAAGAGTTGCTGTTCATTCTTCACCACAATGTCTGTATGGGTGGACCATTTCAATTTGCCCGTGATGTGTATTCCCGGGGAACTAAAAACTTTCCACCTTCTCCACTACTGTCCCGTCGATATGGATAGGGGGGTGCTCCCTCTGCTTTCCTGAAGACCACGATCATCTCCTTTGCTTTGTTGATGTTGTGTGAGAGGTTGTTTTTCTGACACCACACCACAGTGCCCTCACCTCATCCCTGTAGGTTGTCTTGATGTTGTTGGTAATCAAGCCCACTACTGTTTTGTCCTCTGCAAATAAGCAATAGGATAGAACTTGTCTCATTTGACAGATAATCCTTAATGCAATAACACATACTGAAAGTTTAAACTTTGCTTTGCACATATATTCTAATGGCAAACTTTCATCATCTGAATACCCTCCAAAATAAGTGATTGGATGAGATCAGAGTCCCTGCCCATCTTCCGAAAATGTCTGAAACCCTACCTCTTCAAAGAGTCTCTAAAATAAGACATTTCAATTTGCACTCGTCTTTTCCTACTAGCACTGACTTTGGTGACAAAGGAAAAATGTACTTACCACAACTGTGATATGTGGTTATCTCAACTAGCTATGTTAAAATGAATGCAGCAAGTGTATGTCACTCTGGATGAGAGCGTCTCCTAAATAACTAAAATATAAACGTAGAGTATGGTAAGGAGCACAGTAAGCCCAGTGGCAGCAGAGACCACGCTCTGATTGGCTGAGGCATAGCTGGGTCAAGGTTCACCACACATTCCAGCACAGAGACAAAGTATACTTCTTCATCTGACTGAGCAGAGTTGCTCCGTACATCAGCGCATACGGGCCACTGATGAGAAATACACAATATCAGTAAACAGCACTGCCAGCCCCCTATACCACACAGTCTGTTTGGCTAATTCCTTTAGATTCTGCAATGCCCTCCAGTGGGTGGTGAAGACAGCCCAGTACATCACTGGGACCGTGCTCCCACCCATCCAGGACATCTACTTGAGACCGTGCCGGAGGAGGTCCCGCAGAATTATCAAGGACCACACATACCCCAGCCACGAGCTTTTCACTCCCTTACCATCGGGGAGACGGGTCCTTCTCAACCATGCAACAAGAAAAGATAACAACATGAACATAAATTGTGTGTGTGTGTGTTCACGCACTCACTCACCACTGGCCACGGTGCCCGCTGTGTCCTCTGTTGAATTGAGTCAAATCGTTCACTGTGGACGGCCCCATCTCCTACTCCCCAACCCTTCAAATCTATTGATTTATTTATAGAATAAATCTCAAGGAAAAAGTTCATACATATTGATGCCTTTCAATCTAATCTCGTAAATGATTGAGTATGATACATTCTCTGTGTGTGCACTTACATGAAGATGTTTCGGCAGGAGCGTACGCGTGGGTGTGTACGTGCCTGTGTTTGTAAGTACAGTATGTGTTTTTGCAAGTGTGTGTGTGTGTCTCTCTTTCTCTCTCGTTTCTCTGCTTGTCTCTTTTTCTCTGCCTCCCTCCTTACCCAGGGGCCCTAGTCACTTCCCTCTAGAGCTGCTGTGGCACTCTAATTGATTGTGCTCTTTGTCTCTGGGCTGACATGCTCTGTTCAAAGGAATGGCCTCTCTCCTGAGAGACCTTTGTCTCTCCAGTAGGTAGCTCAGCCTCTTTAAAGGGCCTGCCGGAGCCCAGCCAGAGGCCAGTCGGGCTAATGGGCATGATGATTAGAGACAAAACCGGGGTGGAGAGCTGAACTGCAGACACCGCAATACTACTCCCCCTTTCTTCCTCTTGCGTGCGCGCTTGCTCTTGTTCTCTCTTTATTTTTCTCTCTATATTTTGCTCTCTCTTTCAGACTCTCCTGGATACAAATATCTGAAGTGTCTGCACTTCAAATATTGATATCTGAAGTATCTGCCTGTCCTGGCCCATAGTCCCCCTGTCTCCCAGCACCTCAGGGATATGTGGTTATTTTCTAAGGGAGACTGTCAGGCTTCTCCTTCTAAGTGGCTTTCAAGCTACATTTTTATTATGGCTTCCGTGAGTGACCTGCCAGTTAAAGAATCAATGCGTTGCCAGTTAAGATCTGTGCCCCACTAAGATATTCCTAGCGTAAAACTTAATTTTTAGCCTGGGCGTTTATTTTCTTAAATCAATGAGCACAACAGGTGCTTATTAGAGACAGGCTTCTATTTGAGCCAGGTGTCTTTATCCTTAATGCACACAGCTTTTGCTACTTTGCATAGTTAAATGTTTAATTCCTGCATTCACTTCCAGCGGTATACACTACCGTTCAAAAGTTTGGGGTCACTTAGAAATATCCTTTTTTTTGTTCATTGTTAAGTGACGGCAAACTTTTGAACGGTAGTATCTATGAAATCAAATCAAAGTTTATTGGTCGGGTGCACAGCTTAGCAGATGTTATAGCGGGTGTAGTGAAATTCTTATGTTACTAGTTTCTAACAATGCAGTAAAATCTCAAATAAGTACACAAATAATTAAAACTTTTTTTTTATGTACTACAAAAAATACAAGAAATCTCTAACGTTGGGACGAATCCAATTAACAATCCAAATAGCACTGTAACAGTAATCAAAATGCAGTCTAAGTATGTACAACGGAATCATTTACTCAAGACATACTAAGAATGATATGTACACTGCCTTTGGAAAGTATTCAGACCCCCACCTTTTCCACATTTTGTTACGCTACAACCTTATTCTATAATTGATCAACTAAAATGTTTTATATTTTAAATTCTTCAAAGTAGCCACACTTTGCCTTGATGACAGCTTTGCACAATCTTGGCATTCTCTCAACCAGCTTCACCTGGAATGCTTTTCCCACAGTCTTGAAGGAGTTCCCACATATGCTGAGCGCACTTGTTGGCTGCTTTTCTTTCACTCTGCGGTCCAACTCATCCCAAACCATCTCAATTGGGTTGAGGTCAGGTGATTGTGGAGACCAGATCATCTGATGCAGCAGTCCATCACTCTCCACTTGTGGGGTTCCCACCGTGAAGCATGGAGGAGGTGGTGTGATGGTGCTTTGCTGGTGACACAGTCAGTGATTTATTTAGAATTGAATGCACACTTGACCAGCATGGTGTTGGGTTATAATTCTCAGAGTAAAAACTCAACGGACATTATGAAAGCTTAACCAAGTTTATTATGGCCAGAGGATCAATACAGCTGCATTAGACAAAACATGTTTCCACCACCACAAGTACAGTGGGGAGAACAAGTATTTGATACACTGCCGATTTTGAAGGTTTTCCTACTTACAAAGCATGTAGAGGTCTGTAATTTTTATCATAGGTACACTTCAACTGTGAGAGACGGAATCTAAAACAAAAATCCAGAAAATCACATTGTATGATTTTTAAGTAATTCATTTGCATTTTATTGCATGACATAAGTATTTGATCATCAGAAAAGCAGAACTTAATATTTGGTACAGAAACCTTTGTTTGCAATTACAGAGATCATACGTTTCCTGTAGTTCTTGACCAGGTTTGCACACACTGCAGCAGGGATTTTGGCCCACTCCTCCATACAGACTTTCTCCAGATCCTTCAGGTTTTGGGGCTGTCGCTGGGCAATACGGACTTTCAGCTCCCTCCAAAGATTTTCTATTGGGTTCAGGTCTGGAGACTGGCTAGGCCACTCCAGGACCTTGAGATGCTTCTCACTCCTTAGTTGTCCTGGCTGTGTGTTTCGGGTCGTTGTCATGCTGGAAGACCCAGTCACGGCCCATCTTCAATGCTCTTACTGAGGGAAGGAGGTTGTTGGCCAAGATCTCGCGATACATGGCCCCATCCATCCTCCCCTCAATACGGTGCAGTCGTCCTGTCCCCTTTGCAGAAAAGCATCCCCAAAGAATGATGTTTCCACCTCCATGCTTCACGGTCGGGATGGTGTTCTTGGGGTTGTACTCATCCTTCTTCTTCCTCCAAACACGGCGAGTGGAGTTTAGACCAAAAAGCTCTATTTTTGTCTCATCAGACCACATGACCTTCTCCCATTCCTCCTCTGGATCATCCAGATGGTCATTGGCAAACCTCAGACGGGCCTGGACATGCGCTGGCTTGAGCAGGGGGACCTTGCATGCGCTGCAGGATTTTAATCCATGACGGCGTAGTGTGTTACTAATGGTTTTCTTTGAGACTGTGGTCCCAGCTCTCTTCAGGTCATTGACCAGGTCCTGCCGTGTAGCTCTGGGCTGATCCCTCACCTTCCTCATGATCATTGATGCCCCACAAGGTGAGATCTTGCATGGAGCCCCAGACCGAGGGTGATTGACCGTCATCTTGAACTTCTTCCATTTTCTAATAATTGCGCCAACAGTTGTTGCCTTCTCACCAAGCTGCTTGCCTATTGTCCTGTAGCCCATCCCAGCCTTGTGCAGGTCTACAATTTTATCCCTGATGTCCATACACAGCACTCTGGTCTTGGCCATTGTGGAGAGGTTGGAGTCTGTTTGATTGAGTGTGTAGACAGGTGTCTTTTTATATAGGTAACGAGTTCAAACAGGTGCAGTTAATACAGGTTTCTTCGTAAAGAAAAACTAACAGGTCTGTGAGAGCCGGAATTCTTACTGGTTGGTAGGTGATCAAATGATTATGTCATGCAATAAATTGCAAATGAATTACTTAAAAATCATACAATGTGATTTTCTGGATTTTTGTTTTAGATTCTGTCTCACAGTTGAAGTGTACCTATGATAAAAATTACAGACCTCTACATGCTTTGTGTGTGTATATATATATATATATATATATATATATATATATATATATATAAAATTCTCCCCCTACCCTCCTTCTAGGCAAGTCTGTTGTCCAGCTACCTGCTAATAGCCATAATGGCGCTATACAACGTGACCGTGTGTGTTTTGAAAGAGTATTTTCCAGTCAGCAACAATTTGTTAACCTTCATTAGACAACTTTTTTCCAATATTTCTGTAATTCAGTGATGTTTTCCCATAGAAATTCGTTATGGATCCATAACTAAATAAACATCGGCATTTTGAAAGAGTATTTTTATCATTATTTTATTAACGAAAACATAAAGATGCCACTATTAGTTACATTGTTTTAGTTTGAACAAGGCACTAAGAACAGTGGGAACGTTTCCCTAGTCAGCGCCATTATTAGTGCAATGCACCTTAGTGTTGCTCTGTGCTTCCCAGTGTGGCGGGGTGGGGGTCCACTCCTCCACCTCCCATCCCCATGGGCTCGGTCCATCTTCTGTGCGCCGCTCTGAGGTCCATCCCATGACCCCTGCCTTCGTGTCTTGAACCTCACACGCTTTCAGTGTATACAGCTGGAGAACTGCAAGGCATTCCCATTTGGAGCCATGACCAATATATTTTGGCCTGCTAATAACAGAGTTAATAATGTATCTGTGAGAATATCCAATGGGCTTTTATGTACTGGCACAGCCAGAAGAGGACTGGCCACCCCACATAGCCTGGTTCCTCTCTAGGTTTCTTCCTAGGTTTTGGCCTTTCTAGGGAGTTTTTCCTAGCCACCGTGCTTCTACACCTGCATTGCTTGCTGTTTGGGGTTTTAGGCTGGGTTTCTGTACAGCACTTTGAGATATCAGCTGATGTACGAAGGGCTATATAAATACATTTGATTTGATTTGATTTTAGATAATTCTATATGTAATAATAATCGTTTTGTTTTAAAAAAATAACAATATTTTGGAGATGATTCCGTTTTCAAATAACGTAAAATGAGCGAGGAAAAAGGTTGTTCTTAAACATGGGGTGAGACGTTGTTACTAGTTAGTAAATAAAGACAGTTTGTTATTCATTTCTGTTTTTAGATGGAGAGAAACAAAAACGCAGTCGAGGCCGGCACGAGTAATGAACCAGCATCTGTAGCATCACAGCTTGCACTGCTATGCATTGTCTTAGACCGTTGCGCCACTCATGCGCTGTACAACCTGACCGGTCAGGAGTGGGCTACAGTACAACAGTAAGAGCAAAATAATCCTAACAAAAGAAAATTATAACTTTAGTGTAACAACAGTTTTAATAAGTAATACTGAAGTTGTGCACAATTCCGTTTCTATTTAGATTAATGTTGCCCATTCATTCAGTTAGGCACAGTAGGACCCAAAAGCATAATCAGTGCTCTAACTCCTCCTTGCACTGCTTCTACACCTGCATCGCTTGCTGTTTGGGGTTTTAGGCTGGGTTTCTGTACAGCACTTTGAGATATCAGCTGATGTAAGAAGAGCTATATAAATACATTTGATTTGATTTGAAGTGGTGACGCAGGGTACCGTACTAAACCACAAATCACCTCTAAGTCCTGCAGCATAATTGCAAAAATGTCTAAAAACCTGTTTTAGTAATGTTAGCCATTATGGGGTATTGTGTGTAGATTGATGTGGGGAAAAAAATGGTTAATCAATTTTAGAATAAGGCTGTAATGTAACAAAATGTGGAAAAAGTCCAGGGGTCTGAATACTTTTCGAGTGCACTGTACATCAGTAGATATATTAGAGTGAGCCAGAATTCTGTATTTAAATAAATATGTGGTGTGTGTATATACAAAGTACAAATAATATTACAATGAGCTATGTCTGGGAAACAGCAAGTGTGTGTGTGTACACTACCTGCCAAAAGTTTTAAAACACCTACTCATTCAAGGGTTTTTCTTTATTTTGAAAGTGTCTGCATTTGTTGCTGGCATGTCATGCCTAAGTTTGCTAATCTTGCCAATGAAAAACGTATTTAAGTAATTAGCAATATCAGTGGGTTTTGTGATGAATGAGCCATCTGATTCAATGAATGATGGTGTTGTGTTTGCCTTTTTTCCCCAAACATTAATTTAAGGTGCTCCAAAGCTTACTCTCATTCTTTATATAATTTCTTTGATTCATAGTATAGTTTCAATTCCTCATCAATCCACTGGGATTTAACAGTTTTTAGTCATTTTCTTGGTGCAGGCTTATTAGTAACTGGAATAAATCAAATCACATGTATTTATAAAGCCCTTCTTACATCAGCTGATGTCACAAAGTGCTGTACAGAAACCCAGCCTAAAACTCCAAACAGCAAGCAATGCTGGTGTAGAAGCACGGTGGCTAGGAAAAACTCCCTAGAAAGGAAAAAAACTAGGAAGAAACCTAGGGAGGAACCAGGCTTTGAGGGGTGGCCAGTCCTCTTCTGACTGTGCCGAGTGGAGATTATAACAGAACATGGTCAAGATATTCAAATGTTCATAAATGATCAGCATGGTCATATAATAATAATCACAGTAGTTGTCGAGGTTGCAACAGGTCAGCACCTCAGGAGTAAATGTAATTTGGCTTTTCATAGCCGATCATTAATAGTATCTCTACCGCTCCTGCTGTCTCTAGAGAGTTGAAAACGGCAGGACTGGGACAGGTGGCACGTCCAGTGAACAGGTCAGGGTTCCATAGCCCCAGGCAGTTGAAACTGGAGCAGCAGCACGGCCAGGTGGACTGGGGACAGCAAGGAGTCATCATGTCAGGTAGTCCTGAGGCATGGTCTTAAGGCTCAGGTCCCCCAAGACATAGAAAGAGAGAATTAGAGAGAGCATACTTAAATTCACACAGGACACCGAAGAAATACTCCAGATATAACAGACTAACCCTAGCCCCCAGACACAAACTACTGCAGAATAAATACTGGAGGCTGAGACAGGAGGGGTCAGGAGACACTGTGGCCCCATCCGATGATACCCCCGGACAGGGCCAAACAGGCAGGTTATAACCCCACCCACTTTGCCAAAGCACAGCCCCCACACCACTAGAGGGATATCTTCAACCACCAACTTACCATCCTGAGACAAGGCCGAGTATAGCCCACAAAGATCTCCGCCATGGCACAACCCAAAGGGGGGAGCGAACCCAGACAGGACGATCACGTCAGTGACTCAACCCACTCAAGTGACGCACCCCTCCTGGGGACGGCATGGAAGAGCACCAGTAAGCCAGTGACTCAGCCCCTGTAATAGGGTTAGAGGCAGAGAATCCCAGTGGAGAGAGGGAAACCGGCTAGGCAGAGACAGCAAGGGCGGTTCGTTGCTCCAGTGCCTTTCCATTCACCTTCACACTCCTGGGCCAGACTACAGTCAATTATAGGACCTACCGAAGAGATGCGTCTTCAATAAAGACTTAAAGGTTGAGACAAAGTCTTTGTCTCTCACATGGGTAGGCAGACCATTCCATAAAAATGTGTCAAGTGCAGAATCTGGTTGCTCCCCATTACACACTACAGACCAACAAATATTCTTTACATAAACAACATAGGAATCACTACAAAACTTATGTATGACCTCTTATACACTATATTGGGCCCAGCCTTTGGAACTTTGGTTTTCCTAGATATTGCTACTATATTATGATCACTACATCTGATGAATTTGGATACTGCTTTAAAGCAAATTTCTGCAGCATTAGTAAAGATTTGATCAATACATGTTGAGTTCATTCATGTGCAGTTTGTAACTACCCTGGTAGGTTGACTGATAACCTGAACCAGATTGCAGGCACGGGTTACAGTTTTAAGCTTTTTCTTGAGTGGGCCAATTGATGAAAGCCAATCAATATTGAAATCATCCAGAAAATATACACCTCTGTTGATATCTCATACATTATCAAGCATTTCACACATGTTATCCAGATATTGACTGTTAGCACTTGGTGGTCTATAGCAGCTTCCCAAAACATTGGGCTTTAGGTGAGGCTGATGAACCTATAGCCATATTACTTCAACATTATTTAACATGATATCTTCTCTAAGCTTTACAGGAATGTGGTTCTGAATATAAACAGCAACACCTCCACCATTGGCATTACTGTATTTTCTGTAGATGTAACAACCGTGTATTGCTACCACTATCATCAAAGGTATTATCTGAGTGAGTTTCAGAGATTGTCAGAATGTTACTAGCAAATGATTGATTTGATGAACCTTGTTTCTTAAGCTACATATGTTAATGTGGGCTATTTTTAGCACTTCTGGGATGTATGGTTGTTTTCATTGCTTTACTGGGAAGCTTAGCAGAAGTAGACATGCTCATGTTATTTATGTTAGTGGAGGGTGAGCTGCACACAATGGACTTCATGCTAGGGCACACCGACTCAGTTCTAACAGTATAACTGGTTCAAAGGCACATGATTACTGCATACAAAAGCTGTAAAATCAGCAGAGGCATTCAGGGCAGTTAGATGGAAATATATTAGGTTACCTACATTGTGTCTACCATTGCCCCTGGGATAATGTACATTTGCTGAAGCATTATGACAACTCAGCGACACAATGGTAGGGATGAACTGGGTTTGGGTCATTGGTATGTCATTGTCTCAACACAGCTGTATAATCCTGTGAAAGGATCCTGGAACCTAAAATATTAAGGTAGATCCCATCCTCTTTTTAAAACAAGCTTTGTTTCCAGAAGGTATCAAAATTGCCTATAAATGTTACCTCAACAGAGCTGCAATAGTCAAGTAGCCAGTTATGAAGGGCTAAAGGTCTGCTGAAACGTTCAATGCCACAATTTAGAGATGGCACAGGGCCAGATATTATGGGCCTTTGTTGGTGTCAAGCAGAGACCCAATCAGTTCTTTAAAATCCATCTTCAACTGTTCTGAGTTGACCTTCATAATGTCATTGAATACCACATGAACTATGATAGACTCACTTTCCTGATGCAGGTTTAAAATGTTTAGTGGATAGAGAAATCCGCCCATTCCTAACCCTCAAACTAATCGCGGAACCTTTCACGGGCCCACAAGAAGCAGGATGGCTTGCTCTCGCAGATACTATAGTCTGCCTTTGATTTCCACAACTTGGGACATAGTACCAGCGCTGATTGGAACAATCCTCTTGCTGTTCTCCGTCTACTCCACAACAAGATGGAGGAGGAGATGCAAATGGAGATTACTTCCTTGGCAGACAAGTTCCAGGTAGCACAGGCCATTCGGACAGGGACAGTTGACAAGGCAAAGACATCCATCAAGCCCGAGTGGCGTCCAGCCACAGGAGTTGAGAACAGGAAAGTTCCAATTTGCGTTTTCCCTATAAGTTCACGCAGAATTTAAATTTGCTTGCTCAGGATAGCAACCTCATTCCTGTAATCCTCGGCAAGCAAAAAATTGCAGCATTAAACTCCGGATTGTCAATAGCGTCCCGGATAAGAGCGTAACAAACACAGCTTCTACAGCGCTGGAAACATTTGTAAGCTATTCCAGGCAAAGCGGGCTCCATTGCAACCTAGCTAACTACCTGGCTGGGTAACTAGCTAGCCGGCTAGTTGGTAAACATCCTGTCCAAACCAGCAGGTTTTGTCACAAACACTTATGAACAAAATAAAACTTCAGAAACGACATGCCGTAAGAACAGGTCAAGGCGCAGGATGTATCCAAGTTTGTGACAGAAACGAGCTTGCAGGGCACTATGGTGTTAAAAGCTGAGCTAGAGTCGATGAACATCATTCTCACGTAGGTATTCCTCTTGTCCAGGTGGTTAGCTAGGTGCAATGGCGATTGCATCATCTGTGGATCTGTTGGGGTGGTATGCAAATTGAAGTGAGTTAAGGGTGTTGTATGTATAGTTAAGGTGATATGGTCCTTGACTTTCAAAGTACTTCATGATCACAGAAGTGAGTGCTACCGAGCCGGCAGCTTTGCTTGGGTTAACACACTTGAACGTCCTACTCACGTTGGCTCCAGAGATCGGGAGCCCGCAGTCCTCGTGAGCAGCGGGGGCAATGACGGTGACTCGGTGTTGTTTTCCTCGAAGCGGGCAAAAAAATGTGTTTTGCCTCTTTGATTGTCTTGCGGAGGTCGTAGGTGGTCTGTTTGTATTGGTATGTTTCCAGTTACCTTGCTGTGGTTAAATGCGTGTGGTTCGCACTTTCAGTTTCTTTGGTAATGCTGCCATCTAGCTGTGGTTTTTGTTTTGGGTATGTTCTAATAGTCACTGTAGAAACAACATTCTCTATGCACTTTCTGATGAACCCAGAGACAGAGTCAGTGTATTCAGCGATGTTATTCTCAGAGGCGGCATGAACATATCCTAGTCTGCGTGATCAAAACATTTCTGTAGCATGGTTTCCGATTGGTCAGACCAACGTTAAACAGACATCCTTAAATTTCCTTTGTTAAAGTCCCCGGCTAAAACAAATGCGGTATATGCTTTTTCCAATTTGTTCAAAGTCCCATGTTATTCTTTGAATGCCAGCGTGGTGTCAGCTTGTGGGGAGATATACACAGCCGTGATCCAAACAGCTGTGAATTCTCTCAGGAGATAATGGGGTCGGCATTTATCGTAAGGTATTCCAGGTCATGGGAACAGAAACTCTTAAGGCGTTTGTGCGTTCTTACAATCACACAACGAGTTGTTGATCATGAAACATACTACTCCGCCTTTGTTTTTCCCCCTGTCCTCGGATTGTACGGAGAACTTAGCAGGCACCTCCCCTGACATTCAAGTCTCTGTAAGGTATATTACATTAGTCACTCGTATCTCTCTGGTAGGAATTCCGCACTCTGGACAATAAATGTTGCGAGCTCAGAGACTGCACATTAGCAAGTATTGGACTAGGAAGCGTAGGGTGGTTTACCCTTTTCCTTAATGGGTCTAGTACTCTAGCTCGCCTTTCCCTTGTCCAGAAGTGCTTTTCCATCATAGGAAATAATACTAGAAACTTTCTGATCAAATAACGTTAAAAAAAATCATACTAAAATAACCTAAGGACTGCAAAGTTGGTTGGGAGCTAGCAACAGAGCGACCAACATCGGCGACCTCTTGTTCACAGTGAATTGGGAGGGTGAGATTGAGATTACTTTTAGATACCGTATGGTGTAGGTTCTGTCCTCATCCTACTGACAATGGAGTGGAATGGCTATGTCACATTACAGTACAGGGATTGCACGTGGACTTCTCTCTATTACCAGCAGGGAGAAGTCTCTTTCTCCCCTTTCTCTACCTCACCCCCCCTCTATCCACCCACTTTTTCCCTCTCATACGGTCCCTCTGTCTCTCTGGCTTATACCAGAAAATATTGGTGGATCTGGGGTGTTTAAACACGCAGCCAAGCTTTCAGGAGCTGGCAAATCATCTGGCGACCCCAATCAACTGGCATCGAATGCAGCTAGCTAGTTTAGCCTACTCAAACACAAGGCTCAAACAGAGAGGGATGCTATGTTAGCTAGCTGGCTATGTCTATCCAACATTGGAACTCTTCCAAATCAAGGTGATTGATTGCCTTGTTTTCCCTGGCTGGCACAGTTTGTGTGTTTAGAGTTGTGTCCAGCCTCTCCTCCTCTCACATCCCACAGGGTCTCCTCATCAGAACGCCCTCACACACACAAAATTGAAATGTTGCCTCTAAACTTTGACACACCAGGAAAGCCGCAGGGCCTGGCTATTGGGTCTGGATTTGCTATTGTACCAGAAGCAGTCACAGTTGGCCATAAGTGTGAATTATTTATTGATTATAGTGCCAGAACCTGATCTTCAGATGTAGTTGCGTTCACTTACATATACAGTGTTTCTATGCCATTTTGCAGACGTTTTTATATAAAGCGACTTAGTCATGCTAGCTTACATTTTACGTATGGGTGGTCCCGGGAATCAAACCAACTACCCTGGCATTACATGTCCCATGCTCTACCAATCGAGCTACAAAGGACCACTTGTAAACATATTGAGTCTGTCAAAGCCCGTTAATCAAAGAGTATTAAGAGTGAATGGTAGAGCTTGAGCTGTCACTGGAATCGGGCTTCTAGGTACCCTGTGTTTTGTGTGTGCGCGCAAGGCCAAGCAGGTGTCGGGCTACAGTGCACAGGTGGGATGTGTTGAAAGTACAGTTCTGGGTGCCGAAGT
Source organism: Oncorhynchus mykiss (assembly GCF_013265735.2). NCBI lineage: Eukaryota > Metazoa > Chordata > Actinopteri > Salmoniformes > Salmonidae > Oncorhynchus > Oncorhynchus mykiss. The sequence continues at coordinate 27,163,375 of NC_048569.1, read as the reverse complement.
GGAGTGGCCTGATTACAGTACAACAACAGGCAAGGCAAGGTGACCTGGAGCAGTTTATTTGCACACAGGGAGTTGTGGATTCTGGCTATTTTTCCTCTCTCGTTCATCACCCTTCTCAATCACCCTCTGTCCATTTCTCTTTCCCTTGTCTGCCCTCTCGCTCATTTTTTGCTCCATATCTGTCCCTCTGACACCCTCTCTCGCTCATGATGGATTGTTTCCATCTCTCTCTCTTCTTCTTTTGTCCCTTTCTGAAACAGACTATCCCTCTCCCTCCTCCTCTCTTTCCCTGTCCCATTCTCCTTACACTGGCATGCCTCTCTTCTTCTCTCCCGTGCGGTGTGCTTCAGAGAGGGCAGCCTTCCCTATCTCCTTGGAGCAGGCGTGAGAGACCGGACACACTCTCCTCGACCCATGGTCCTTGGGAATAAACCTACCCAAATGTCATGCTGTTCTTAACCCAAAGTGAAATCAAACCCCAGACATCCTCCTCATTATCTTCCCTGAGCCACCACAGCGCACCGCACTACCAAATATTCATACCGAAAACTTTATCAAAGCCAATAACACAGATCTTTCTCCGCCTTCGTCTCTCCTCTTGCTCTGTCTGGAGCAGCAGGGGAGGGAAGAACGTGTGTCTCTCACTCATTCCATGTGAGGGAAAGAAAGGAGGAGGAAGAAGTTGTCCTGTTTCACTGAATTGGGACAGAGTAGGTTCTAAATATGCTGGGAAGAGAAGACAATGTGTCCTCGTCTCTTTTGATTCACTGTCGCCAGAGCCGAGTCTCAGTAGATAAGGTGACATTCACACTGGCTCTCCCTCGTGTGCTCTCTCGCTCTGTCTCTGTCGCTCTCTTTCTCACACACTTTTTCTTGTTCCACATATGAACATTTCCATACCTAACGTCACCAGTATTGCACACACCTTACACATCATAAGTCCTTGCTAGGGCTTTTCCATGGCAAATAAAGCTTGGGAAATAAATACATATGGTGTTTTTCTTCTCTCAATGGCAAAATTTAATTTCAATGGAGTTTGATGGCGCATGGCGCTACATTGATTGGCACCCAGTTGTGATGTTGGATCCAGCAGCGGGCAGAAGATCTAATTTAACCAGACAGACACATACTGAAGTAATTAGAGGCACTTTCGTGCTGACAGTGGAGAAGGGCCAATTATGTTTTGTTAGCCAGGCAGGCAGGGCAGGGTGCTAGCTATCAGGCTGCATTGTGTTGTGTAACCAGCCAGTATCTTTTAATTAGCAGCTGAGTAAGTCTGAGGGAAGAACCAACCAGAACCAGCACACAGCGAGCAGTAGTTATGGACAGAGCCAGGACTAGGATCTCCACTGCCCCAGGGCTTTGCCTTTTACTTCGGCCGGTCGAGTACACACACACACACACACACACATACATACATACATACACAACTTTGATTGGAGATGCAGGCTGAATTAGATTGCGTCTCCCAGATGACCTTAAGCCAGTGGCTGTAACGGAGGAGACAATTGTTAATGCCCTCGTCATGCTCTCTCTAGCACTATCGCTTCCTCTCTCTAGCACTATCGCTCCCTCACTTCCTCTCTCTAGCGCTATCGCTCCCTCACTTCCTCTTTCTAGCTCTATCGCTCCCTCACTTCCTCTCTCTAGCTCTATCGCTCCCTCACTTCCTCTCTCTAGCTCTATCGCTCCCTCACTTCCTCTCTCTAGCTCTATTGCTCCCTCACTTCCTCTCTCTAGCTCCCTCACTTCCTCTCTCTAGCTCTATTGCTCCCTCTCTCTCTCTCGATCACTTCCTCTCTCTAGCTCTCGCTCCCTCACTTCCTCTCTCTCTCACTCCTCAGTATGCTCATTCTGAGAGAGAAGCCTTCAGATTTTCTTGCACTCTTTAAACTAGAAAAGGCCCACGGTGCAGATCTGTCTGTCATTAATATGCCTTCTTTCCCCGCTCCTTTTCTCTCCTACGCTCATCCCTCTCACTCTCTCTCTTTCCTTCTCTCTATCCTAGCCACAGCTGCCAAAGTTCCCAGTGGCCCCCGTTGTCTCTGTCCCCCCTCCGTTGGCTTCCAGAGCACCTGTGTACCCTGCTGATCAAAGACCCCCTGACGCCGATGCCTTCAAAAGCAAAGAGCCCCCCTCTTCCTCCCTCCTGCTACCCACCTCCTCATCCTCCTCTACCTCCAGAAGACCGGAGAAGGAGCGGGACAGAGCGAAAGGAGACAGAGACAAGAAGAAGAAGAAACACAAGAAGAGGTCACCGGCGAGATCGCGGTCTCGCTCCAAGTCGCGGTCCAAAACCAAAACCAGCGCCTACAAAACAGTCCGCGGGTCTAGGTGAGTGGTCCAACCCCTATCCACAAAATAAACTCTCTCTCTCATCACAACATGGCCTTTACAGTGGAATAGGTGTTGTCATTTGGCCTGAGGCTCAGACATTTAAACATAATTAATTAACAGTACCTGATGCCTCTACCGTGCCTACTGCCCAATAAAGAAGTGGCTTTCTGGCTGGCTGGCAGTATTCTTTTGCTGCGGCTTCACTATAGTGTGTCGGCTTCCCCTCTCTGTTTCCCGATGCCTCCACACACTCTCCAAGTTTTTCATCTCAATTGTTTTCTCCCCCTCCTCACTCTTTTTGGAAATCACGGCCAGTTTGTCATTATCAGCGGGTGGAGTTGCTGTAATTATGCCAGCCTCGTGTCATTCTGACAAGCCTTAATGTAATTTCTCTGAGATTTAATCGTTTCTGCCCGAGGTTTTAAATCACTTACAGTATGTGAATTAAAGGGCTTAGAAGGGGGCCTCTGCTGAGCCTTGTGTCAGAGATTTCACTCCTCTAATGTGCAAGCATGCCAAATTTCATCCCTTAATCTTCTTTTTTTTTCTCCTCGACCGAGAAAGTCAAATAAAATACAGAAATCCTGGTTGCGGGAGAGTGAAATGGATCCCTGATCATGACCAGTCACAGAATCAGTCAGCGTTTTGATTTGTGTTGAGAGGCTGGAAGAGGTTATGAGCTTCGAACCTTTTACAGCGTAAAAAAAATATCAATCCCCAGCATCTTCCTTCCTAATCCTGAGAATGATGTCTTGGGAATGGAGCCTTCCTGCAGGTGGCTAGCTGGCTGCATATATGTTTTGTGTATCCCAAGTAGCACCCTGGGAAAAAGTTGTGCACTGTTTAGGGAATAGGGCCCTGGTCAAAAGTAGTGCACTATATAGGGAATAGGGTGTCCTTTGAGAGGCAGCCTGTCTGTCTGGGTCTCGGGGGTGACAACTGAGTTAAGCTGGCAGCTCACTCTCCTCGTGTCCTTTCTCCCCCTCCTCTCCAGCTCTGTTAGTGACACGCTGAGTGCTGTCAGATACTGAAAGGATTACACACACACGCACGCATGTCTCTGACCCTGTCATAACTGTCCATCACACTCATACAGAGAGAGAGAGGATATTGGTGTCATGCTGCTCGACACCATTAGCCCGTAGCAGTCCAATGGACCTCTCTCTCGCTCTCTCTCTCTCTCCCCCCTTCCTTCCTTGTGGTTAATGAGGACCCTGGCTGTGACACGGGGGGAGTTTCCCCCCTCGTTAACTCGTCAACTGCTCGTCATTAACTGGCCTACTACTTTCCCACCATCTCCCTTTCTCTCTCTCTTCCCCGCCTCCCTCCTACCCCTCCCTCCTCCTCTCTGTCCATCATCTGCATCCTATCTTAGTCTCAAGGTCAACTCTGTCCTGTCAACCCTCTGATATTGTCTGTAGTCATTGACAGGTCTGTCCTGCCCCCATGCTTAGCCCCTGCTCCCTTGCTCCACCTCTGGGGGTTTAATTGGGGCCCTTTGCCCCGGGGGAAGTCTAAGATCATTACTAGTGGAGTGTAGAGGCTCCCGTGGGCCCATGAAGGGCCAGGATGGGGTTAACAACATCCATACAGGACAGATGATAAGGTAGGATATTTGGGGATGGATGGGAAAGAGCAGCCACTACGAGTCCTAAGGATGCGTCCCAAATGACACCCTATTCCCTATAGGCCCTGATCAAAAGTAGTGCACTATAAAGGGTAGTGCCGTTTGGGGTATAGTCTCGATGTGGACAGAACTCATCCAATTTGCTCTTTAAAGTGTCTCTTTGATGGAGGTTTGGAGTCATTGATCATATGCTCTGGTACTCTGCTCAGGCTAAGTGTATGTAGATTTTCCCCTGAATTTTAAATGACCCTCTACCCCTTCCTCTGACAACTTCCTTTTTGCTCACTTTGTGACCTCTTCAGCCCCTATTGCAGAGGATGACCTCTCTGTTTGTGTTTATCCTCGGGCCAAATTGGCTTTCGTCCAGCGGTCCACTGTGTCCCCGGCTGCAAAGTACTTTTTAAACGGCTCCATTAGATCACGTTTTCATCTGTGTGTGGCCAGTTTGTGTGTGTGCATTAAATATGTTTCTCTGTGGCTCAGTGAGAGTGGATCCAGACATGCACATACGCTAGTGCTCTTAAATAAACGCTCATTTGTAGCTGGTTGGTGGGGGGTGGGGGTTGGAGGGGGTTGCCTTTAAATCAGGGGAAATGTGATTGTTTTTGTTATTATTGTGTGAGTCATTTGGTGTGGTTGTTGCTCTTGGCAGTGGGATGTGAAACGGCTGAATCACCATGGTACTGGCGTAATGGCTGTCCTGTATTATAAAGAGGGAGAGAGAGGAGCCTGTGATTTAACCACTCTGTAGACACTCGGGTTGCGCCTCAAATTGCAACCTATTCCTTATATAGTGCAGTACTTTTGACCAGAGCTTTGTGCACTCGATAAGGAATAACAGACCATTTAGAACACAGCCACTGACATTTACATAGTGGCCTCTTGTCCTCCCTTAATATGTCCAATCTAATGGAGAGTGATCTTAACTGGAGCAACAGAGTGTAACAAGTACAATTTAACTTAGTTTTTTAACCAAATCTGTATTTTGGATGTTATAGAAGTTACCGGACACTTTTTTGCGGGTGCGATTTGGTTTTGAGAAACGTAACCCACCAGCGATAGACTTCCTCATGCTCATTCTGCAGTTTCAGGGGCACAGATAAAATATGAACAAACGCTCCAACAACACCCAGCCACTACTTCTCTGCGTAGCCCACGCATGTGCACACAAAAAAAATATCACTTGCGTCCAACAAAATAGAATATTATAACGTTGTGGATGAAGATCAGAATGACACAATGTCGTGTGTACAACGTCTAGAGACCTGCATCGTTGCCGTTTCTAAAAGGATGTATTTGGGTGTTTTTGGAACCTTTGTCAATGCTTTATCTGTGCCCCTGCAACTGCAGAACAAGCTTGTGGAAGTCTATCGATGGTGGGGTACGTTTCTCAAAACCAAGTGAAATCACAGAAAATTGACCGGACACTTCCATAACATGCTATTTACTACCAAAACACAGATGTGGTTAACCCTTTAGACCGGAATAGAATTCCAGAATGCTGCTGTAGATTGTCTTGAAAATGATCAGTAATCTCATTTTGTCACACATTTAAAACAGACAGACATAACTCAAAAACGTAATTTGTAGTTTTAAAGAACACAACCTCAATAGAAATAACACTAATTTTGTCTTCCATTGTCTAAAGACACTATCAAAAAACAATTAACACTCAACACAACAAAAAACCCTAGAATACATTTGACTAAATGATTTACTCAGAATGTACCAAGTATAAAATATTATACTTATAAATATTATTTACATTAAAATAAAAATGTTTTCCAAAATGTGAACAGAGGACTATATTCAGAAAGTATTTCAAAACCCACACAAAGTAGGCTATGTAAAAATCCAAACAGCTATTCAGAAACTATTTCAAAATGTAGATTGAGAGACAAAAAATGTAGAAATAGTAACCTGCATTGACAATAATTCACTGAATGCAACAAGTATTAGAGTCATATAGAGAAGGTACAAACACAACTGTTAGAGACAATTTTCCCATATTTCACACTGCCACTTTAGTGTTTGCATTTAGCCTACAATATCTCATGGTACTGCTGGAAGCACGTCACTTTTCTTGCCTGTGCCTGACAGACTAACTAGTAATAGCAAGCAGCTTGGGTGATTTCCATATGAATTATATCGGTAGAAACAAGACAAAACAACCAACAGCCTAACAAGGCAACTATTTCCATGAGACACAGAGCAATCATTCAAGCTTCACCTCTGATGTGCTTGCCAAGTGATCATGACAGGACTTGCTAATCGGACAGCTATTCCCCAAGTTTCACAGCATCTAACATCGACAACACCAAACATATCTGCTCTTTACTTATTTCACTCACCTCGACATCATCGCTTTTCAAAGTGCAAGGACGTGTCTGAATCCGTATCACCAACCACTATACTATAGATACTATAGATATACTATAGATACAGCCTCTGTCACAGTGAAAACGTGTTCTGCTTCGGCGCCTTCATTTTGACTAATGAAGTTTTTAAAAATCTAATGATATTCTGTTTCCTGTTTCTGGTTGATGATAACAGCTACGTGAATACGACAGCAGGTTGTTTGCAAGTTCACTTTGCGATATAGAAACATATAGTATTGTTTGAAAAACAAGGCCGTTCGCGAGCTATATATATATATATATATATATATATATATATATATATATATATATAATTTTTTTATATATATATATAATTTTTTTATATTTTTTTTTTTTTAAATTTTTTTTAACGCCAGTTGATGGCCGCTATGGGTTCTGAAGAGTAAACAAGTGAAAAGTGGTAAACTCTACTTAATAAGTGGAGAACTGTTTCAAAATATTTTTTTCTTTGCTCTCCATCTCAATATAGTAACTATGAGCACACCCATGAACAGTACTCTGATTGGTAATAATACTGAGAGGTGGGTAGAGCAGTTGAGGTCAGAGTACAGGGCATGGGGGCAGTTAGGTGGCCAGGGAATAGGCTGGGGCGTGGAAGGTCAGCCCCAGAGACCAGCTGCTGGTTAAAGCAGCAGATTGTCAAAAATTGGCAATTTCCCTCCGATTGAGTATTTCACACCCTCCATCTCTCCTCAGTGGTCTCAGTGCTTCACCACTAGAGAAAAGCTAGTTTGGCCTCAGGCACTGGGGAAAATACTGCATATTTCAGTTTATGTTGCTTTGAGTTTTCCTCTCCGTCCTTCCATCTGTGTTCCCTCTTCCCACCTCTCCCTCTTTCTTTCTCTCTCACTCCCCCCCTTCTCTTCTCCCCCCTGTCTCTCTCTCCCTCCTTCCATCTCTGTGTTCATCTCTCATTCCCTGTGTCTGTCTGCAGGTCTCGTTCCAGGTCCCCTGGGAGGAAGAACAGGGGGGACAGCAGGGCTCGCTCGTCTGAGAGGAGGGGTAAGGAGAGGGAGCGCTACGGCCCTGCCGCCTGTCGCCTTGGCAACAACCTCACTCTGGCCAGGAGGCACCCCAGATCCAGGTAGATAGGGCTGGGAACCTTGGAAACAGTCATAAAGGGGGAACAGTGGGACAATGCTGTGAGAGAACTACATTTCTCTATTCAATGTAGCAGTTTGAGCTCCAGCAGCTCAGTGACTGTCTGTTTTGTGTCTCAATCCATTACTTCCAGAAAGGGTTTGGGCAGTTTCACCGTGTCTCTCTCTCTCTATCCCTCTCTCCCTGTGCTCCAGGTCCCCTCATGAGAAGAGGAAGAGTAAGAGTTCTAGGGGCCAGCTCCAGAACAAGGGCTCCTCCTGTTCTCCCTCCACATCCCCCGGCAGAGCCAAGAAGTCCCCAAGCGCTTCCCCTCCCACAAGCCCCACCTCCAGCCTCTCCAGGTAAAGCACCCTACCTCACCTGGCTGTTTATTAGGGCTGTCCCCAACTTTAAAAAATCTTGATCGACCATGGGTCGTCTGTTCTTTCGACCAATCGATTGGTCTACATTTTGAAATATGTATTTTTCCATATATTAACACATCCGATGTGTTTTAATCAAATCAACTACATGACATGACCAAATGTATGTGGACATCTGCTCGTCTAATACCTCATTCCAAAATCATGGGCATTAATATGGAGTTGGTCCTGCCTTTGCTGCTATAATAGCCTCCACTCTTTTGGTAAGAATTTCCACCAGATGTTGGAACATTGCTGCAGGCACTTGCTTCCATTTTGTCACAACAGTAGTAATGATGTCAGGGACTGGTTAGGCCTGGCTCGCAGTCAGCGTTCCAATTCATCTTAAAGGTGTTCAATGGGGTTGAGGTCAGGGCTCTGTGCAGGCCAGTCAAGTTCTTCCACACCGATCTCGACAAACCATTTCTGTATGGACCTCGCTTTGTGCACAGGGGCATTGTCATGCTGAAACAGGAAAGAGCCTTCCCCAAACTGTTGCCACAAAGTTGGAAGCACAGAATTGTCTAGAATGTCATTGTATGCTGTAGCATTGAGATTTCCCTTCACTGGAACTAAGGGGCCTAGCCTAAACCATGAAAAACAGCCCCAGACCATTATTCCTCCTCCACCAAACTTTACAGTTGACACTATGCATTGGGGCAGGTAGCATTCTCCTGGCATCTGCCAAACCCAGATTTGTCCGTCGGACTGCCAGATGGTGACGCGTGATTCATCACTCCAGAGAACACATTGTCCACATACTTTTGTATATTGTGTATATTCACTGAGCTTGTCTGATGCTTTAAGCACACTGTTTGATTAAATAATTAAGACACACAAATGACTAGTGGGAGTCCAACCAGCTATTGATTTGATTGTGCAAGTTCCGGGATCAGACTTGCTGTGTTTAAAAAAATAAAAGACAGCAAGTGACTGACTAGCACCCATTGTGTCTCTCTCCTCCCTGCTACGGCACCACCACAGAACATCAAAGTGTGAATCTGCAACATAATTATAGCCATTTCTGACTGAAAAGTTCTGTTACTGAAATCCCTCATTTGTTTAGGGGAAACGTTCCCTCAACCCTTGCTCTCTTTACGTGACACATGTATGCATCACATGCACGTGACCTATTCGCACGGGACTAGTACTACTAGACAGCGTTGGCTATGTAATTATTACTCCAAAATATATATTAGCAATCTGAGGTATGTCGTAATTTCCTCCCAGCCTTCAGATGTGAGATAAACCACATCAAGTGTAACTGGACTGTTTAAGTCTATGGATGAAAAGGTAAACTTATCATTTCCAAACATTTAGGTCAGTTGTATGCAGCTTTGTGGTCTATTAACTGAAAGGGTTGCATTAAATGGGCTCTATTTTTTGCTGAAGCATTTGGCAATATTCAATTAATATGCAATAAACATACAGTACCAGTCAAAAGTTTGGACACACCAACTCATTCAACGGTTTTCCTTTATTTTTACTATTTTCTACATTGTAGAATAGTAGTGAAGACGTCAAAACTGTGAAATAACACAAATGGAATCATGTTGTAACCAAAAAAGTGTTAAACAAATCCAAATAGATTTTATATTTCAGATTTTTCAAAGTAGCCACACTTTGCCTTAATGACAGCTTTGCACACTCTTGGCATTCTCTCAACCAGCTTCATGAGGAATGCTTTTCCAACAGTCTTGAAGGAGTTCCCACATATGCTGAGCACTTGTTGGCTGCTTTTCCTTCACTCTGTGGTCCAACTCATCCCAAACCATTTTAATTGGGTTGAGGTCGGGTGATTGAGGAGACCAGGTCAACTGATGCAGCAGCATCATTCTCCCTCTTGGTCAAATAGCCCTTACGCAGCCTGGTGGTGTGTTTTGGGTCATTGTCCTGTTGAAAAACAAATGATAGTCCCACATAGTCCCGCAAACCAGATGGGATGGCATATCGCTGCAGAATTCTGTGGTAGCCATGCTGGTTAAGTGTGCCTTGAATTCTAAATAAATCACAGACCGTGTCAACAGCAAAGCACCATCACACCACCTCATCTGTGCCTCATGGTGGGAACCACATGATAATCTGTGTACCTACTCTGCTTCTCACAAAGACACAGCAGTTGGATCCAAAAATCTCAAATTTGGACTCATCAGACCAAAGGACAGATTTCCACCAGTCTAATGCCCATTGCTGATGTTTCTTGACCCAAGCAAGTCTCTTCTTATTATTGGTGTCCTTTAGTAGTGGTTTATTTGCAGAAATTCGACCACGAAGGCCTGATTCACGTAGTCTTCTCTGAACAGTTGATGTTGAGATGTGTATTTTACTTGAACTCTGTGAAACATTGATTTGGTCTGAAATCTGAGGTGCAGTTAACTATAATGAACTTGTCCTCTGCAGCAGAGGTAACTCAGGGTCTTCTTTTCCTGTGGCGTTTCTCATAAGAGCCAGTTTCATCATAGCGCTTGATGGTTTTTGCGACTGCACTTGAAGAAACTTTGAAAGTTCTTGACATTTTCTGGATTGACTGGCCTTCATGTCTTAAAGTAATGATGGCCTGTCATTTCTCTCTGCTCATTTGAGCTGTTTTTGCCATATTATGGACTTAGTCTTTTACCAAATAGGGCTATCTTCTGTATACCACCCCTACCTTTTCACAACCACAACTGATTGGCTCAAACACATTAAGAAGGAAAGAAATTCTACAGATTGACTTTTCACAAGGCACACCTGTTAATTCAAATGCATTCCAGGTGACTACCTCATGAAGCTGGTTGAGAAAACGCCAAGAGTGCCTTTTTTTTTTTTTTTTTTTACTTTTTTGCTTACTACATGATTCCATATGTGTTATTTCAGAATGTTGATCACTTCACTATTGTTCTACAATGTAAAAAATAATGAAAAACCCTGGAATGAGTTGGTGTCCAAACCTTTGGCTGGTACGATATATATTTGGTACTGCTCGACAAAAAAATAATCTTGGTCGACCAACAGCCTATCAACCAAACAATCAACCAGTTGAATAAATGGGGTCAGCCCTATATCCATTATCTTGTCTACACACTTTTTATCTGATTTTATTAATTTACATTTACACTGAAAACGTTTTACATAAAACATAGAAAAACACAAATGCAAGTGAAATGCTCTCACTGCGGAGCCCTGACCACCTGCCAACATGGCTGGTGAAATAGACATCTTATTCACCATTGCCAAAATGTACCCACAGGTGACAGGTGTTAACATGAGGCCCTGTCTCCATCCCTCCCAGCCACTAAACTCCCTCTCACTTTATTCTCGCTCTCTTTTCTCTCTATCTCCCTCTCTCTCTATTAACCCTTCTAACTCTTTTTCTCTCCCCCTCTCTCTCCCCCCACCCCCTGTCTCCCTCCGTCTGTCTCCCCCCTCTCTCCCTGTCTGTCTCTCCCCCCTCCCTCCCCGTCTGTCTCCTCGTCTGTCTGTCTCTCTCTCTCTACCTGTGTCTCTCTCGCTCTCTCCCTCTCTCTTTAGGGACGGCTCACAGGAGAAAGATAACCAAGTTCCCTCAGCCAATGTCTCCTCCATGCAGTCCAAAATCACTCAGGTACCTCTTCTTCACTGTCTCACTGTACAGTGCCTTCGGAAAGTATTCAGACCCCTTGACTTTTTCCACATTTTGTTATGTTACAGCCTTAATCTAAAAATGTATTACTTTTTTTTTTTTCCTCGGCAATCTACACATAATACCCCATAAAGACAAAGCTAAAACAGGTTTGTAGAAACATAGGCAAATGTATTAAAAATAAAACAAAGAAATACCTTAATTACGTAAGTATTGATTGGACATGATTTGGAAAGGCACACACGTGTCTATATAAGGTCCCACAGTTGACAGTGCATGTCAGAGCAAAACCCAAGCCATGAGGTCGAAAGAATTGTCTGTAGAGCTCCGAGACAGGATTGTGTCGAGGCACAGATCTGGGGAAGGGTGTCAAAAAATGTCTGCAGCATTGAAGGTCCCCAAGAAAGATTCTCTAGTCTGATGAAACCAGGATTGAACTTTTTGGCCTGAATGCCAAGCGTCACATCTGGAGGAAACCTGACACCATCCCTACAGTGAAGCATGGTGGTGCCAGCATCATGCTCTGGGGATGTTTTTCAGTGGCAGGGACTGGGAGACTAGTCCGGATCGAGGCAAAGATGAACGGAGCAAAGTACAGAGAGATCCTTGATGAAGGTTCACCTTCCAACAGGACAATGACCCTAAGCACACAGCCAAGACAAGTCTCAATGTCATTGAGTGGCCCACCTAGATCCCAGACTTGAACCCAATCGAACATCTCTGAAGAGACCTAGAAATAGCTGTGTGGCAATGCTCTCCATCCAATCTGACAGAGCTTGAGATGATCTTCAGAGAAGAATGGGAGAAACTCCCCAAATACAGGTGTGCCAAGCTTGTAATGTCATGCCCAAGAAGACTCGATGCTGTCAAAGGTGCTTCAGCAAAGTACTGAGTAAAGGGTCTGAATACTTATGTTAATGTGATATTTCAGGTGGGGGGGTTTCTTTGTCATTATGGGGAATTGTGTGTAGATTGATGAGGGGAAAAACTATTTAATCAGTTTTAAAATAAGGCTGTAACCTAACAAAATGTGGAAAAAGTTAAGGGGTCTGAATACTTTCCGAATGCACTGTATGTATATTAACATGGGCCCATATTCACAAAGTATGACAGAGTATGAGTTCTGATCTAGGATGAGGACTCCCCTGTCCATATAATATTATATGCTACCTGTCCCAGACCTGCTGTTTTCAACTCTAGAGACAGCCGGAGCGGTAGAGATACTCTTAATGATCGGCTATGAAAAGCCAACTGACATTTACTCCTGAGGTGCTGACCTGTTGCACCCTCGACAACTACTGTGATTATTATTATTTGACCATGCTGGTCATTTATGAACATTTGAACATCTTGACCATGTTCTGTTATAATCTCCACCCGGCACAGCCAGAAAAGGACTGGCCACCCCTCATAGCCTGGTTCCTCTCTAGGGTTCTTCCTAGGTTTTGTCCTTTCTAGGGAGTTTTTCCTAGCCACCGTGCTTCTACACCTGCATTGCTTACTGTTTGGGGTTTTAGGCTGGGTTTCTGTACAGCACTTTGAGATATCAGCTGATGTAAGAAGGGCTATATAAATAAATTTGATTTGATATTCATTAGGATCTTAAAGGTAGAACTGATCCTAGATCAGCATTCCTATTCTGAGACACTTTGTGAATACAGGCCCAGATGTCCTTGCATGTATTCCATAAAGCACATTACAGTAGGGTGTTGTACAGGTACTCCATATCTCTCATTATGACATGTGCACAAAGCACAGCAGTTCAGAATCAGCTCATTGTTAGCTGGGATGTACACAGGGACTGTGGTTCCAAGGATAGTCGGCCCTTGTGGCAGCAGCATTATACAGAACACACAGCTCAGAGATTTCAGTACACTGATCCCAGCACAGATTACATCATTTCTATCTTCAATCTCTGTGGGCTCAGAGCAGCTGATCTCTGAACTCAGGTCAGATTTTACATTTAACATTCCTCCTCTGTGTTCAGTAATGTGCACATAGGCGTTTTATTTGTTGTGTTTATTTCCCTGTTCTGGTGTTTCTGGCTCTCTCATCTCTCTCGTGACTTTATGTGCGCAGCAGCAGCTGACAGCTGAGGAGAGCTAGTTTACATTACAGAGGCTTTCATCTCCAGAAGAGAGAAAAAGAGGATCAACTCTTCCCCGAAAGTCCTGACTTTAACATATTACGCAATCACCCCCTCTACTAGTCACTCCTCTGGTAAGCTGTTGGGTTGGAGAGAGAGAGGTTCTCGTCTAGGGTAGGATCACACTGCCTGTTCACCAACAGGGCTATGAGTCAGGAATAGGGAGGTTGTTATATGAGATCTATGAGGGAAGCCATAATGTAAAGTAGACCATTAGAGAGAGAGATTGGAGTTGTAAAACCATACGTTTGAAATAACTTAAAAGCTTAAATCACAGCTGGGGGTTTACACCCAATGCGTTTCAACTTAATGTTAAAAACGCTGCTTCCTCAGGCGGCATCTTTTAACTACCTCAAACCTGTTGTAAATTCATATGTAATCTTTCCGTTTGCTCTATGGTTTATTTGATGTCTTACTTTCAGGCTTTGATAGCATTCATTCTCCAATTACTCGAATGTCTTTCTTGGCATATATCACAAAGCCATACCTTAACAGGGCACCTTTAGAAGCCCCTGTCCTCTCTCCATTTGATGTTCTGTATCTGTCCTGAGTCTGATAAAGAGCCCCATCTGCTAGCCCTCTGACTACAACCAGACCCCTTTATGAAGCCAGCCAGTTGGCCCAGGATGAGCCCCTTCATAGGGGTTCAGAGAGAGAAGAGGAGAGACTTACCTGGAACAGACTTGGGCTGAGGCAGAGAGGCCTGTGTAGTATGGAAACCAGCCCACCGTCAAAGATCAAGACATTCACAGATAGAGCAAGCCGTAGGGAGAGAGAATGGGGTAGGTTGTAGAAAGAGAAGGCGGGAATGGGGGGGGGGGGGGGTTCAGAAAAGGGAGAATGAGAGATTGGCTTAGGTCATATGAATAGAGTGTGATTTAGGGAAAGAGGGGGTCAGGGAAAGAGGTGAGGAAGGGGGAAAGGAGGGCATGAGAGAGAGTGATTGAATCCTTCACCCGGCCCTGCTCTGTACAGGCCATGAGTGTGTCACAAATGTCTATGGGTTCTGGTCAAAAGTAGTGTACTTTCTACAAAATAGGGTGCCATTTGAGACTCAACCCATGAGGAAGATCCAAGGTATACACCCAGCCATCTCTGAATGAATAGACCATTACCCCGCTATGCAGATGTTCTGATTCAGACATACAGTATATAGTCCCTGGCCACTTAATGAACTTTAAAGCCAGCCCCATCAGCGTAAAGATTTGATTCATGATGATGCACTCAGAGAAATCTAATGCACTTTTTTCATTAGAATTAGCATTTTGGCCTGAGTTTTGAGCTTTGTTTTTCCTTCATTACGGGGGCTGGCTGACAGATGACGAATGGCTGGGGGTTGGGTTGTGTTTTTAGGGGAGAGAGGGAGAGGGCACGGACCGTTCCCTGTTCCCTCACTGGCAGGGTATTATTCTGGTCTGCAGTCAGGAGTTTGAGCTGCAAAGAGGGTTTTGTTGGAGCATCACGCACAGGGAGACTGGTAGAGAAGACAGACCGACCGACAGACGAACACTAACAGTGATGGACTGACTGACAGAGCTGGACAGACACACAGAATTAGAGGAGTCTAACATACAGACCTGTAGAGATGGACAGACAGACAGAATTAGAGGAGACTAACATACAGACCTGTAGAGATGGACAGACAGACAGAATTAGAGGATACTAACATACAGACCTGTAGAGATGGACAGACAGACAGAATTAGAGGATACTAACATACAGACCTGTAGAGATGGACAGACAGACAGAATTAGAGGATACTAACATACAGACCTTTAGAGATGTACAGACAGACAGAATTAGAGGATACTAACATACAGACCTGTAGAGATGTACAGACAGACAGAATGTGACATGGATCGAGGATAGAACCTTTACATGTGCGATTCAATGGAGTGGCCTTGGTAAAGAATCGAAACTGAAGACACTGTCAGCATCCTTTCTACTCTTCCTCTTTTTCTTTCCCATGGCTCTAAAATCCAGGCCACTCATCCTCCTCTCATCCTGGATACTGTATTGTGACCTCTTGTTTTCTGCCCCCCCACATCTCCTCATCCTCTTGCCAGTCTCCTCCAGGGGCTTGCCTCATCCACCTTCTCTCCTACTGCTCTCCTTTCCCCCTCTCACTCACTCACTCATCCCCAGGCTCATTATGAACTTTCCTCCTCTCACTCACTCATCCCCAGACTCACCATGAACACTCCTCCTCTCACTCACTCATCCCCAGGCTCATGATGAACTTTCATCCTCTCACTCACTCATCCCCAGGCTCATGATGAACTTTCCTCCTCTCGCTCACTCATCCCCAGGCTCATGATGAACTTTCCTCCTCTCGCTCACTCATCCCCAGGCTCATGATGAACTTTCCTCCTCTCACTCACTCATCCCCAGGCTCATGATGAACTTTCCTCCTCTCGCTCACTCATCCCCAGGCTCATGATGAACTTTCCTCCTCTCGCTCACTCATCCCCAGGCTCATGATGAACTTTCCTCCTCTCACTCACTCATCACCAGGCTCATGATGAACTTTCCTCCTCTCACTCACTCATCCCCAGGCTCATGATGAACTTTCCTCCTCTCTCTCACTCATCCCCAGACTCACCATGAACACTCCTCCTCTCTCACTCATCCCCAGGCTCATGATCAACTTTCCTCCTCTCTCACTCATCCCCAGGCTCATGATCAACTTTCCTCCTCTCTCACTCATCCCCAGGCTCATGATCAACTTTCCTCCTCTCTCACTCATCCCCAGGCTCATGATGAACTTTCCTCTCTCTCACTCATCCCCAGGCTCATGATGAACTTTCCTCCTCTCTCTCACTCATCCCCAGACTCATGATGAACTTTCCTCCTCTCTCTCGCTCACTCATCCCCAGGCTCATGATCAACTTTCCTCCTCTCACTCACTCATCCCCAGGCTCATGATGAACTTTCCTCCTCTCTCTCACTCATTCTGCTTATGGAGCGTGTTCATTCATTCTCCCTGCTCTCATAAATGAATGAAATCAAATCACGTGCGCCGAATACAACAGTGAAATGCTTACTTACAGGCTCTAACCAATAGTGCAAAAAGTATTAGGTGAACAATAGGTAGGTAAAGAAATAAAACAGTAAAAAGACAGTCTATATACAGTAGCGATGCTATTAAAGTAGTGAGGATACATACAGACACCAGGTAGTCAGGTTGATTGAGGTCGTATGTACATGTAGATACAGTGGGGCAAAAAAAGTATTTAGTCAGCCACCAATTGTGCAAGTTCTCCCACTTAAAAAGATGAGAGGCCTGTAATTTTCATCATAGGTACATCTCAATACTTTGTTATATACCCTGTGTTGGCAATGACAGAGGTCAAACGTTTTCTGTAAGTCTTAACAAGGTTTTCACACACTATTACTGGTATTTTGGCCCATTCCTCCATGCAGATCTCCTCTAGAGCAGTGATGTTTTGGGGCTGTTGCTGGGCAACACGGACTTTCAACTCCCTCCAAAGATTTTCTATGGGGTTGAGATCTGGAGACTGGCTAGGCCACTCCAGGACCTTGAAATGCTTCTTACGAAGCCACTCCTTCGTTGCCCGGGCAGTGTGTTTGGGATCATTGTCATGCTGAAAGACCCAGACACGTTTCATCTTCAATGCCCTTGCTGATGGAAGGAGGTTTTCACTCAAAATCTTACAATACATGGTCCCATTCATTCTTTCCTTTACACGAATCAGTCATCCTGGTCCCTTTGCAGAAAAACAGCCCCAAAGCATGATGTTTCCACCCCCATGCTTCACAGTGGGTATGGTGTTCTTTGGATGCAACTCAGCATTCTTTGTCCTCCAAACACGACGAGTTGAGTTTTTACCAAAAAGTTATATTTTGGTTTCATCTGACCATATGACATTCTCCCAATCTTCTTCTGGATCATCCAAATGCTCTCTAGCAAACTTCAGACGGGCCTGGACATGTACTAGCTTAAGCAGGGGGACACGTCTGGCACTGCAGGATTTGAGTCCCTGGCGGCGTAATGTGTTACTGATGGTAGGCTTTGTTACTTTGGTCCCAGCTCTCTGCAGGTCATTCACTAGGTCCCCCCGTGTGGTTCTGGGATTTTTGCTCACCGTTCTTGTGATCATTTTGACCCCACGGGGTGAGATCTTGCGTGGAGCCCCAGATCGAGGGAGATTATCAGTGGTCTTGTATGTCTTCCATTTCCTAATAATTGCTCCCACAGTTGATTTCTTCAAACCAAGCTGCTTACCTATTGCAGATTCAGTCATCAGTGTCCTTTGACAGCTCTTTGGTCTTGGCCATAGTGGAGTTTGGAGTGTGACTGTTTGAGGTTGTGGACAGGTGTCTTTTATACTGATAACAAGTTCAAACAAGTGCCATTAATACAGGTAACGAGTGGAGGACAGAGGAGCCTCTTAAAGAAGTTGTTACAGGTCTGTGAGAGCCAGAAATCTTGCTTGTTTGTAGGTGACCAAATACTTATTTTCCACCATAATTTGCAAATAAATTAATAAAAATTTGATTTTCTGGATTTTTTTTTCTCATTTTGTCTGTCATAGTTGAAGTGTACGATGTATGATGAAAATTACAGGCCTCATCTTTTTAAGTGGGAGAACTTGCACAATTGGTGGCTGACTAAATACTTTTTTGCCCCACTGTATGGTTAAAGTGACTATGCATATATGTTGAACAGAGAGTAGCAGTAGAGTAAAAGAGGGGTTGGTGGGTGGGACATAATGCAGATAGCCCCTGTTAGCCAGTGTGCAGGAGCACTGGTTGGTCGGCCCAATTGAGGTAGTATGTACATGAATGTATAGTTCAAGTGAATATGCATAAATGATAAACAGAGTAGCAGCAGCGTAAAAAGAGGGGTTGGGGGTGGCACACAATGCAAATAGTCCGGGTAGCCATTTGATTACCTGTTCAGGAGTCTTATGGCTTGGGGGTAAAAACTGTTGAGAAGCCTTTTTTTCCTCGACTTGGCACTCCGGTTCCACTTGCCACATGTTTTGTTACAACAGGTGTAGACTAACAGTGAAATGCTTATTTACGGGTCCTTCCCAACAATGCAGAGAGAAAGAAAATAGAGAAATAATAGAAAAATAATAACACAATAATAAATACACAATGAGTAACGATAACTTGGCTCTATACACGGAGTACCAGTACCGAGTCGATGTGCCGTGGTACGAGGAGGTAGATATGTACATATAGGTAGGGATAAAGTGACTTGGCAACAGGATAGATGATAAACAGTAGCAGCAGCTTATGTGAATCAACAGAGTTGGTGCAAAGAGGGTCAGTGCAGTTATTCCGGGTAGCTATTGGTTAACTATTTAGCAGTCTTATGGCTTGGGGAGGATGACAATGCTTACAAATATTTAGAATGAATTTGTTTGGACGTTAGAAGCATTTTCTGTCACGCTCAAGTACAGTACATGTCACGCTCCCTCTCCACCTTTACACGTTCCCTCACACACACTCTCTGAGTCATACGCCTGTCTTTGACACTTTCCTGCTTTCTCAATCACACTCACACATATAGTACTTAAAACACCCCCTCCCCCTCTTTCATCAATTTCTCACCTGAATAAAGCAGCATCTGTGGAGGCTTCAGTACCAGCCTTGTTTAAAGCCCACGTCTCACATCATCTACTCAAACATTACCTCCATTATCCATACCGCCATCTTGTTATACCTTTTGCCTCAATTTGCTGTGGTGATCCTGCTCCTCCTTCCTGCTGTTTTTACGACCGCGTGGAGGTCACTGTGGTCAGGCTGTACTCTCTTCAAGGACTCTGATCACCACCACTGCTTTCACTCACATTTATCCCTCACTGTGTGTCTCTGTTGGTCTCTGTGTTTGTGTGTGCATGCGTATTCGCCTTTGTTCTCTGTACGTGTGTGTGTGCTCTTGCTTGCTCACTCATGATGGAGGAGAAGGAAGAGAACAGCGGGAGAGGAGAAGGAAGAGTAGTGATATGCAATAACTCCCCACGTCAGACCTGAGCAAGGAGAAACTTGTATGACAAGCGGCTTATTCAGCGGCTCACGCTGAAAGATTTCATATGTCTCCTACTTGGTGTATAATCTCCAGGTTGGACTGTGTTCAGATTGGGACTGCTTGCCTAACTAGGAGTGGATCTGATGGCCTTCTATTGCAGGGAGGTGTCCTATAGCTGTCCTATAAGCTGTCCTATAGCCTACTGTCATAAATAGCCAGGAATATATTAAGCTGTCCTGGTTGAAAGATAACCCAGGGAGGGAGGAAGATTTGTATTTGTGTTGAATTGTGATGGTGGAGAGGCTCTCTGAGAGAGTAGACAGAATATAGGACTGTAGGTTTCTTAACCATGCCATATTTCCTATTTTCCTCATTATTGGTATTTTATATGGCACACTCACTCACTGTCCTCTTTCTCCCTCTGTGTCGGTTTCCATCTTTCCTCTCATCTCTCTCTCTCAATCTCCCCCTCTTCCCTTCTCTCTAACCCTCTCTCTTCCCCTCTCTCCCCTTCTTTCTACCCCTTTCTCTTCCCTTCTCTCTACCCCTCTCTTCCCTTCTCTCTACCCCTCTCTCTACCCCTCTCTTCCTTTCTCTCTAACCTTCTCTCTTCCCTTCTTTCTACTCCTTTCTCTTCCCTTCTTTCTACCCCTCTCTTCCCTTCTCTCTTCCCTTCTTTCTACCCCTTTCTCTACCCTTCTCTCTACCCCTTTCTCTACCCTTCTCTCTACCTTTCTCTCTACCCTTCTCTCTACCCCTTTCTCTTCCCTTCTCTCTTCCCTTCTTTCTACCCTTCTTTCTACCCCTTTCTCTACCCTTCTCTCTACCCTTCTCTCTTCCCTTCTCTCTACCCCTCTCTCTACCCCTCTCTCTTCCTTTCTCTCTAACCTTCTCTCTTCCCTTCTTTCTACTCCTTTCTCTTCCCTTCTTTCTACCCTTCTCTCTTCCCTTCTTTCTACCCTTCTCTCTTCCCTTCTTTCTACCCTTCTCTCTTCCCTTCTTTCTACCCTTCTCTCTACCCCTTTCTCTTCCCTTCTTTCTACCCCTTTCTCTTCCCTTCTTTCTACTCCTTTCTCTTCCCTTCTTTCTACCCCTCTCTTCCCTTCTCTCTACCTTTCTCTCTACCCTTCTCTCTACCCCTTTCTCTTCCCTTCTCTCTTCCCTTCTTTCTACCCTTCTTTCTACCCCTTTCTCTACCCTTCTCTCTACCCTTCTCTCTTCCCTTCTCTCTTCCCTCCTCTCTACCCTTCTCTCTTCCCTTCTTTCTCTTCCCTTCTCTCTACCCTTCTCTCTTCCCTTCTTTCTACCCTTCTCTCTTCCCTTCTCTCTACCCTTCTCTCTTCCCTTCTCTCTACCCTTCTCTCTACCCTTCTCTCTTCCCTTCTTTCTACCCTTCTCTCTACCCTTCTCTCTTCCCTTCTCTCTACCCCTCTCTCTACCCCTCTCTCTTCCTTTCTCTCTAACCTTCTCTCTTCCCTTCTTTCTACTCCTTTCTCTTCCCTTCTTTCTACCCTTCTCTCTTCCCTTCTTTCTACCCTTCTCTCTTCCCTTCTTTCTACCCTTCTCTCTTCCCTTCTTTCTACCCTTCTCTCTACCCCTTTCTCTTCCCTTCTTTCTACCCCTTTCTCTTCCCTTCTCTCTACCCTTCTCTTCCCTTCTTTCTACCCCTTTCTCTTCCCTCCTCTCTACCCTTCTCTCTTCCCTTCTTTCTACCCCTTTCTCTACCCTTCTCTCTACCCCTCTCTTCCCTTCTTTCTACCCCTCTCTCTTCCCCTTCTCTCTTCCCTTCTATCTACCCCTCTCTTCCCTTCTATCTACCCCTCTCTTCCCTTCTTTCTACCCCTCTCTTCCCTTCTTTCTACCCCTCTCTTCCCTTCTTTCTACCCCTCTCTTCCCTTCTTTCTACCCCTTTCTCTTCCCTTCTCTCTACCCTTCGCTTCCCTTCTTTCTACCCCTTTCTCTTCCCTTCTTTCTACCCCTTTCTCTTCCCTTCTATCTTCCCTTATTTCTACCCCTTTCTCTTCCCTCCTCTCTACCCTTCTCTCTTCCCTTCTTTCTACCCCTTTCTCTACCCTTCTCTCTACCCCTCTCTCTTCCCTTCTTTCTACCCCTCTCTCTTCCCTTCTCTCTACCCCTTTCTCTTCCCTTCTCTCTACCCCTCTTCCCTTCTTTCTACCCCTTTCTCTTCCCTTCTTTCTACCCCTCTCTCTTCCCTTCTTTCTACCCCTTTCTCTTCCCTTCTCTCTACCCCTCTTCCCTTCTTTCTACCCCTCTTCCCTTCTTTCTACCCCTCTTCCCTTCTTTCTACCCCTTTCTCTTCCCTTCTTTCTACCCCTTTCTCTTCCCTTCTTTCTACCCCTTTCTCTTCCCTTCTTTCTACCCCTCTCTTCCCTTCTTTCTACCCCTCTCTTCCCTTCTTTCTACCTTTCTCTTCCCTTCTTTCTACCCCTTTCTCTTCCCTTCTTTCTACCCCTCTCTCTCCCTTTCTCCTTCTCAGGATCTGATGGCCAAAGTACGTGCCATGCTGGCTGCCCCTAAGCCCTTCCAGCCCAACACTTCCTGAAGAGGCGTAGCTTTATAGCAGCTGATTGGGAAAAGGGTGGAGCTTCACCATGTCTGCCTCTCTATGACGACAGCCTCCAGCGACAGGCCCTTGGCCAAGCAGCCTGGAACTGTTTAGCATTCATATTCCTCTGTCTGACTTTTATTTGATCTACTTTGATACTTAACTGGGTGAGCGTATCTACAGTATATTTCGAATGGCAGTAGATGTGAAGCGAGCAGAGTAGATTAGCTCGTAAATCAACTACGTGGGACTTTTCTACATGTCAAGAGAGAGCCTGCATCACAGCAATGGTCACGCAGCAGCCTGCTAAAGTTTGGATGCCCCTGTTCCCAACATCAGTTTTCAGCACGAATAAGACAACAGAGCTTCAAAGTGCAGAAATAATTAATAAAGTAAATTGCATCTTTCAAAAAACGAATTGTATGTTCTCCAAATTGATGACGGAGAGCTTAGCAGTGTAATTGTGCAGCTGCCAGAGCGCCTGAATGCTATCCTTCTGTGAAGGACCTTTCCATCTCCCTATGTCTCTCTTTTGCCAGGTCAGTTTTAAACTGGGGCCTCGTTTTCCAGTCTGTTGTCAATCAGTTCCAGTGTGTGGCCTTCAATTTTTGTTTCTACGTTTGTACATGGCTGATTGTGGAGCTGCTTTCTTAACACAAACTGTCAATAAAGTTTGAATGATGATTTAGCAAAGTGTTAAGGTGTTCTCAGTCAGTGGAATCTCTCTGGTACATAAAGGTCAGGGTGTCACATTTCCTATGAATTTAATTCAATTAACCTCAACAGTTATTTATTGTTTGGAAATGAATGAGCAAGTATTGACATCGCAGAAATAGATTAAGTAGAGATACACAAATACATGTTCCCTCTTTTAAGGACAAAGCAGCAGTTACCAGGGCTGGTGTGAGTAAATCATGAGGGAGCGGTCTCCTCACACAACCTGTCCACAAAACACAGGGACATGCCTTTCTCTCACACACAAACACAAAGGTGTCTGAGCAGGTTTCTAGGTCCACCCCAGGGATGAGGGAACATATCTGAGTGTCCCAGTAGGACACAGGGAGCTGGGGCCCCTAGCATCCGTGTATCTTTCATGCTCTACTATCATCATCATCCCACTGAGGCCATGGCCCAGCCTCACACACACAGCAGCCACACTAACTATACACACTATGTTCATCCACTGTGTCACTGTATTAATCCACTCTGTCACTATTTTAATCCACTGTGTCACTGTATTCATCCACTCTGTCACTGTATTCATCCACTCTGTCACTGTATTCATCCACTGTGTCACTGTATTCATCCACTGTGTCACTGTATTCATCCACTCTGTCACTTTTGTTCTCAGTCCTTGAAATTGCACATTCCTCACTTTTTTGGTTTTCCTTGGTGTCGTGGTCTGAATCGAGTGAAAAATAATGCAGACCTTCTGCAAAATGCTTAAGCAGTATAATACTACTGGAAGCAAACTATTTTTTGCAGCTGGTCTGCTTTTCTCACAGCACAATGGTGCTGTGTACTGAAAGGTTTGTATAGATAATTTGCCTTTTCAATGCACAGCTAATTATTCATATCAATCTGTTTTCTGTACTCTACCAACTGTACCAACTAATGCATAATGGTCTAATTGCAGCAGTTAAGAGGTCTCTGCCAAATGGTGTGTTTTCCATCATGGAAATATACCTTGTAAAATAAGTGAGAATTTGCCTATGATTGCATTAATCACTGAAATAAAGGTGTACTATACAAGTGGAGGCTCCTCAAAGGAGAAAGGGAAGGACCATCCTCAGTAAATTTCATAAAAATATAGATTGTAAAACATTTTAAAATGTTATCCTTTTTAGATAAAACTATACTAAATATAATCACGTCACCAAATAAGTTATTAAAATATTATTTTGCAATGAAGGTCTACAGTAGCCTCGGCAGCACTCTGAAGGGTAGCACCATGGTGCAGCTGGAGGACAACTAACTTCTGTCCTCCTCTGGGTACATTGACTTCAATACAAAACCTAGGAGGCTGATGGTTCTCACCCCCTTCCATGGACTTACACCGTAATTTTGACAACTTCCGGAGGACGTCCTCCAACCTATCATAGCACTTGCAGTATGAACTGACATGTTGTCCACCCAATCAAATGATCAAAGAATGAATCTAGTGCTAAAAGCATAAGCTACAGCTAGCTTGAACTGAAACGCATAACATGTGGTGAGTAGTTGACTCAGAAAGAGGAGTTATTTTTTTTCCCAAATGAAGGAAAAGTAAGAGATTGAATCATTTTTTAAACTTTCAGTTTCACTTACTTAGCTAGCAAATGCGGCTATCTAGTTTAGCCTACTCAAACACCCTGCTCAATTAGAGGTATACTATGTTAGCTAGCTGGCAATGACTAAACACTGGAACTCTTTCAGGTCAAGGTAAGCTTTTGGCTTTACTAATTTATTGTTGTAAGTGCTAAACTATAGACGGACTGTTCATTGTAACGTTACTGCATGAGTTAGTTATATTAGCTATGTTGACTATGACGTTACTTTAACTAATATGGTGACAACGATGTAGGCTGTGTAGTGATGATATGTGTTTTTTCACCTGGTCACATACAGCTGATGTGTTGTGCATTGCAGTCCACAAGCGAGGGGAAAAGTTGAGAGGAGGAGAGCGCTTTAATGCGATAAGGAATACAACATGGCTGCAATGAAAGTGAACTGTGTTTATGCGGTATTTAGGTGTAATTATTCCGCTGATTCTGTTGATAAACATTTCTTAAAAGAAGCAAAACGGGAATAAACATACCTGAATTTGTCCGACAGAAACTCGTTTGCAACTGTTGGACTAATGATTACACCCTACACCAAGGTGGTATTGAGTGTGTCACTGTCTGTCAGCTCAAATGTTTCTCTCGACCTGTGTGCATCTATGTTGTAAACTTTAATTCATAGGCTAGGTTATAGCAACCTCATGATGGGTATAGGGTAAATCTGAGTATCATGTAGTGCCTAAACCTATTGCTGTTACATTGAACTGGGTTAATGGAATTTGAATGACAGTCACATACAGTCACATTCATATTTACATCTGCTTGTGGTTTGCTCTTTACTGTATGACACAGGAGCTTGGGAAGGCTGTAGCTTGCATTGCCAAGTCTGTGTGTTGAAAATAAACTTTATTTTTGTCCAAATAGACAGCTGCACTGGCTTTGATAACACAGAGGAGCGATGCCTTAGACAGCATTTTTCACTGGGTAATTGTCCGGCACCACTGAGGAATAGATCCGTACGCTTTTGGCTATTAGAATGGATGCTTTTACTAGAATGCTTTTCTGAAGGATGATTGCACAAGCTTCTTCCCAATGCAGTAATTATTTTGTGTGCTCTGAAGTTTGAAGTTTGTCTAAAACCTGGCTCTGGCCAGTCCCTGATGTCAGAGAGCAGCCTAGTGAAGCTGAAGACCAGTGAAACACAGTGTTTGCACTTCTTGCTTCCATTACTGTCCTTCAAATCAAATCAAATTGTATTAGTCACATACACATGGTTAGCAGATGTTAATGCGAGTGTAGCGAAATGCTTGTGCTTCTAGTTCCGACAATGCAGTAATAACCAACGAGTAATCTAGCTAACAATTCCAAAACTACTACCTTATAAACACAAGTGTTATGGGATAAAGAATATGTACATAAAGATATATGAATGAGTGATGGTACAGAGCGGCATAGGCAAGATGCAGTAGATGGTATCGAGTACAGTATATACATATGAGATGAGTATGTAGACAAAGTGGCATAGTTTTTAAAGTGGCTAGTGATACATGTATTACATAAAGATGTAGTAGATGATATAGAGTACAGTATATACGTATACATATGAGAAATAATGTTGGGTATGTAAACATTATATTAAGTAGCATTGTTTAAAGTGGCTAGTGATATATTTTACATCAATTCCCATTATTAAAGTGGCTGGAGTTGAGTCAGTGTGTTGGCAGCAGCCACTCAATGTTAGTGGTGGCTGTTTAACAGTCTGATGGCCTTGAGATAGAAGCTGTTTTTCAGTCTCTCGGTCCCAGCTTTGATGCACCTGTACTGACCTCGCCTTCTGGATGATAGCGGGGTGAACAGGCGGTGGCTCGGGTGATTGTTGTCCTTGATGATCTTTATGGCCTTCCTGTGACATCGGGTGGTGTAGGTGTCCTGGAGGGCAGGTAGTTTGCCCCCGGTGATGCGTTGTGCAGACCTCACTACCCTCTGGAGAGCCTTACAGTTGTGGGAGGAGCAGTTGCCGTACCAGGCGGTGATACAGCCCAACAGGATGCTCTCGATTGTGCATCTGTAGAAGTTTGTGAGTGCTTTTGGTGACAAGCCGAATTTCTTCAGCCTCCTGAGGTTAAAGAGGCGCTGCTGCGCCTTCTTCGTCGTTGTTGGTAATCAAGCCTACCACTGTTGTGTCGTCCGCAAACTTGATGATTGAGTTGGAGGCGTGCGTGGCCACGCAGTCGTGGGTGAACAGGGACTACAGGAGAGGGCTCAGAACCCACCCTTGTGGGGCCCCAGTGTTGAGGATAAGCGGGGTGGAGATGTTGTTACCTACCCTCACCACCTGGGGGTGGCCCGTCAGGAAGTCCAGTACCCAGTTGCACAGGGCCGGGTCGAGACCCAGGGTCTCGAGCTTTATGACGAGTTTGGAGGGTAGTATGGTGTTAAATGCTGAGCTGTAGTCGATGAACAGCATTCTCACATAGGTATTCCTCTTGTCCAGATGGGTTAGGGCAGTGTGCAGTGTGGTTGAGATTGCATCGTCTGTTGACCTATTTGGGCGGTAAGCAAATTGGAGTGGGTCTAGGGTGTCAGGTAGGGCGGAGGTGATATGGTCCTTGACTAGTCTCTCAAAGCACTTCATGATGACAGAGGTGAGTGCTACAGGGCGGTAGTCGTTTAGCTCAGTTACCTTAGCTTTCTTGGGAACAGGAACAATGGTGGCCCTCTTGAAGCATGTGGGAACAGCAGACTGGGATAGGGATCAATTGAATATGTCCGTAAACACACCAGCCAGCTGGTCTGCGCATGCTCTGAGGGCGCGGCTGGGGATGCCGTCTGGGCCTGCAGCCTTGCGAGGGTTAACACGTTTAAATGTTTTACTCACCTCGGCTGCAGTGAAGGAGAGTCCGCATGTTTTGGTTGCGTGCCGTGTCAGTGGCACTGTATTGTCCTCAAAGCGGGCAAAAAAGTTATTTAGTCTGCCTGGAAGCAAGGCATCCTGGTCCGTGACTGGGCTGGTTTTCTTTTTGTAATCCGTGATTGACTGTAGACCCTGCCACATACCTCTTGTGTCTGAGCCGTTGAATTGCGATTCTACTTTGTCTCTATACTGACGCTTAGCTTGTTTGATTGCCTTGCGGAGGGAATAGCTACACTGTTTGTATTCAGTCATGTTTCCGGTCACCTTGCCCTGATTAAAAGCAGTGGTTCGCAATGTTGTTGTCTGACGCAATGCGAAACATATCGTCAATGTTGTTGTCTGACGCAATGCGAAACATATCCCAGTCCACGTGATGGAAGCAGTCTTGGAACGTGGAATCAGATTGGTCGGACCAGCGTTGAACAGACCTCAGCGTGGGAGCTTCTTGTTTTAGCTTCTGTCTGTAGACAGGGAGCAACAAAATTGAGTCGTGGTCAGCTTTTCCGAAGGGTGGGCGGGGGAGGGCCTTATATGCATCGCGGAAGTTAGAATAGCAATGATCCAAGGTTTTACCAGCCCTGGTTGCGCAATCGATATGTTGATACAATTTAGGGAGTCTTGTTTTCAGATTAGCCTTGTTAAAATCCCCAGCTACAATGAATGCAGCCTCAGGATATATGGATTCCAGTTTGCAAAGAGTCAAATAAAGTTTGTTCAGAGCCATCGATGTGTCTGCTTGGGGGGGAATATATACGAAGAGAGTTCCCTTGGTAGATAATGTGATCGACATTTGATTGTGAGGAATTCTAAATCAGGTGAACAGAAGGACTTGAGTTCCTGTATGTTGTTGTGACCACATCACGTCTCGTTAACCATAAAGCATACGCCCCCGCCCCTCTTCTTACCAGAAAGATGTTTGTTTCTGTCGGCGCGATGCGTGGAGAAACCAGCTGGCTGCACCGACTCCGATAGCGTCTCTCGAGTGAGCCATGTTTCCGTGAAGCAAAGAACGTTACAGTCCCTGATGTCTCTCTGGAATGCTACCCTTGCTCGGATTTCATCAACCTTGTTGTCAAGAGACTGGACATTGGCGAGTAGTATGCTAGGGAGTGGCGCGCGATGTGCCCGTCTCCGGAGCCTGACCAGAAGACCGCTTCGTTTGCCTCTTTTACGACGTCATTACTGTCCTTTCCTCTTTTGACATGTTAAACAGTATTTCTGCCGATGACTGATCGCAGATTGCAGGAAATTGTACTTATGTCCAGCTCTTAAAAACAAATGGCTTGCTAAAAATGTGGCTGAGGAAAATGAATAATGCTAAATCCATACAGAATTAATAGACTAATGGTGTCAATGAAGCCTGGAGGATTATGAAGGAATTAATGGAAATGCCCACAGTCTTAGGAGACTGACATTTTGTCATTGGTTCCCTTGGCTCATGTGGGGATTGGAGGAGGTGGGGAGGTGACTGCCTGGTGGATGGGTCTCAGAGGCCCTTCCCTCCCAGGCCCGCTGGGTCCCTCGCAACTAGGTTAATTCTGGGTGATGATGATCCTGTATGTTAGGAGAAAACATATAATTTGAATAAACCATCACTTCTTTCCCACTCATAACGCCACCACTCTGCGCCTGCGTTCCAATTAGTTCCCCGGCACACTAAAATGTATTTGCTCATAATTTTGTGTGTGGGTGTGTAGGCAGAGGCGAAGCCACAGCAGGGCCAGGCAGAGGCCCCGCCAGATTGAACACTGGCCCACCCAATCAGGATGGCTTACAAAAAATGAATTAAATGAATATGATTTGGTGTTTGTATTGTCTCCTGACTAATCAGAAATGTTCAAAAGTCAGATGGTACCCCCCCCTCCCCTCCCCACATGCACACACACACACGTACCTAATAGCTAGCTAACTGTGAGGTAGCTAGTCACAAGATATGGCAACACAAAGTTCACTCATGCGCATAAAAAATCACAGATGGAGTATGAAGACACAACACCTGCTCCACTACCTCCAACGGCCGAGCCCAATCTGTCAGAGTTGTCGTCAGTCAATGAGGAGGCTAGCATGGGTACTGCTTCGACTTCCACAGCCCAGCTAGCTCACCATCGCCCAGCCCCAATAGTGTGCAACTGCAGCCCTCAATTCGGGGTGTTCCTGCAGTAGGGCACACCCCCCCCCCCCCCCTTTTTGAATGTGGGTCAAAAGGGAAATAAAAGTATTATGTGATTTTTTTCCCCCCCACCCCCTCCTTGCTTGCTTGCAGCACAGGTAGATGGTGTCCTTCGCTCCTGCCTGCCTGCCGAACACCTGCCCTCACCGTTGTTAACAGAACTGCAGGAAAACGGTGCCTGGCAGGCGGAGGACACTGTCTACCGGGCCATGTGTTATGCCATTCTTATCATAAAAAGTAAATTGTTTCTCTTAATGTTAGGTGGTTAAGACACAGTGTAAAATGTAAAGCCTTGTTTCTTTTTGTTTAAGCAGCTGTTTTTCTTCAAGAATATCATTCTACAGTACTGTAAATTATGCTAACTTTTGGAGGTCGCAATGGGGTAATGATATTTGGCTTTCACATGGTTCAGAATGATCGTCAGGTGTCGCTACAAGTTTTTTTGCATTCAGATCGTGACTCAAGTCATTATCTTTGTCTTGTAATTGAAATTAGACAAACGATTTTAGTTACTGTCAATATTTATGGGTACAACTCAAAACAAGAAAATTGTGTCCTTGAAATAAAATTCTATATTGGTTATCTAAATTTCCCAAATCCTTACTCTTAATAGGTGGAGATACTAATATTGCTTTAGATAATTATCTTGCTAGGTGGCCTCTGTGGCAGTCTACTTCTCTGAATACAAATCTAAAGTTATTTTTGCAGAAGTTGGATCTAGTGGAGAGAGAAGTTTCCTCTTGAGACTATACCTGGTGTAACAAAACATGTACCACACGATGACGTACTGACTATTGACTGGTTTCAGAGGGCTTAAGAAACCATGTTTCTGTTCATATTCTTGAAACACCTCTAACAAACCATAGAGCTATTTGCTTACAAGTTTCAATATTTCCCTGGAATTATAGTCAACCCAAAGCTTCATACTGGAAACTTAATAGCTCCAGCTTAAAACATGAAATAGTCAAATGTGATATTATACGTTTTAATTTACGTTTTTGGAATAAAGTCCCTATAGGACAAACTGGGAACTTCTACAGTTTTAAATTGCTAAATATTTAGGAAACTATGGCAGTGGTCTTGCAAAGACCAGAAGGATAGAAGAGGAAAATGTTAGTATATCAGTGGCGATTTTAGCATGTAAATCTTGGTGGGGCAAACAAAAAAATGTGGGATGCCTGCCAGCAAAGCCACTAAACAACACAACACTAAACATGACATTAATTGCACTATAACGGTGACAAACGGTGCCCACAAACTGTTAGGGCCAACATAAAGCTGTCCCAACAGCAGAGTTCCAACAGCAGTTCCAACACCTTACCACTGCTACACCTTGTGATCAGCGGAGCCTTGTCTGGCAGCAAAACAGTTCATTCAGCCTCATTTACTGCTTTTAAAATAACATAGCTAATATGGTTGACTTGCTTCAACAAATGTGGTTTCTACTGACAATTGAGATGTACAAACTAGGGCATAACGGACGACAAGCGGATAAGAGGCTATCTGTAATTTTGATTGACATTAATGAGTGAGCTAGGACAGATGTAGTCAATATAACTATTTGTTCAGCACTTTTGAAATGTACAGTGATAGAATTCAGAACATGGGCCGTTCTTACAGTGTTCTCCCTGTACACCAAGTCAGAACCTTATTATAAATAAAGGGGGCATAAAAGCAGACAATGAAAGCTCTTACAATATTCAATGATTACATTTCTCTAAAACAGGTTATAGGCTACATGTGCACCATCAAGTCAGATCAGTAGGCGAAATTAAGAGGGGAAAATAGACCAAATTATTAGGGTGAGGCACATGGGCTACTAACAGTTTACTGCACAACATACACTTAGTGTAACTTTCTTAGCTACAGTATACATATCTCCCTGGCATATTACATCATGTATCCAGCAGCATACAATACATTTTTGGACTCACCTTGTTGTGCTATGCTCACTTGAACAGGAAAGTCTCAGTCTCCAGTATTTACGCTGCAATAGTCTGTGTCGTGGGGCTAGGGTCAGTTTGTTATATCTGGTGTAATTTTCCTGTCTTATCTGATGTCCTGTGTGAATTTAAGTATGCTCTCTCAAATTGTCTCTCCCTCCCCTCCCGGAGGACCTGAGCCCTAGGATCATGCCTCAGGACAACCTGGCTTGATGACTCCAGGCTGTCCCCAGTCCACCAGGTTGTGCTGCTGCTTCAGTTTCTACTGTTTGTTGCACCCTCTACAACCACTGTGATTATTATTTGACCCTGCTGGTCATCTATAAATGTTTGAACATCTTGAAGAACAATCTGGCCTTAAATGGCCAATGTACTCTTATAATCTCCACCCGGCACAGCCAGAAGAGGACTGGCCACCCCTCAGAGCCTGGTTCCTCTCTAGGTTTCTTCCTAGGTTCTTGCCTTTCTAGGGAGTTTTTCTTAGCCACCATGTCTCTGTATCTTCATTTTTGTTATTTAACCTTTATTTAACCAGGTAGGTCAGTTGAGAACAAGTTCTCATTTACAACTGCGACCTGGCCAAGATAAAGCAAAGCAGTGCGACACAAACAACAACACAGGGTTACACATGGAATAAACAAACATACAGTCAATAATACAATAATACAATAATAAAGTCTATATAAAATGTGTGCAAATGAGGTAAGGCAATAAATAGGCCATAGTGTCGAAATAATTACAATACAGCGATTAAACACTGGAGTGATGGATGTGGAGAAGATGATTGTGCAAGTAGAGATACGGGTGCAAAGGAGCAAAATAAATAAAATAAATAACAGTATGGGGATAGTAGTTGGATGGGCTATTTACAGAAGGGCTATGTACAGGTGCAGTGATCTGTGAGCTGTTCTGACAGCTGGTGTTTAAAGCTAGTGAGGGAGATATAAGTCTCCAGCTTCAGTGATTTTTGCATTTCATTCCAGTCATTGGCAGCAGAGAACTGGAAGGAAAGGTGGCCGAAGTAGGAATTGACTTTGGGGGTGACCAGTAAAATATACCTGCTGGAGCGCTTGCTACGGGTGGTTGCTGCTATGGTGACCAGTGAGCTGAGATAAGGCAGGGCT
This sequence comes from Oncorhynchus mykiss, assembly GCF_013265735.2. Taxonomy (NCBI): domain Eukaryota; kingdom Metazoa; phylum Chordata; class Actinopteri; order Salmoniformes; family Salmonidae; genus Oncorhynchus; species Oncorhynchus mykiss. Next base: position 27,130,784 of record NC_048569.1, on the reverse strand, counting down.
TTACCTAGCAAAGACTTATAGATGACCTGGAGACAGTGGTTTTGGCGATGAATGTGAAGCGAGGATCAGCCAACGAGAGCATACAGGTTGCAGTGGTGGGTAGTATATGGGGCTTTGCTGACTAAACGGATGGCACTGTGATAGACTGCATCCAATTTGCTGAGTAGAGTGTTGAAGGCTATATTGTAAATTACATCGCCAAAGTCAAGGATCGGTATGATAGTCAGTTTTACGAGGGTACGTTTGGCAGCATGAGTGAAGGATGGTTTGTTGCGAAATAGGAAGCCGATTCTAGATGTAATGTTGGATTGGAGATGCTTAATGTGAGTTTGGAAGGAGAGTTTACAGTCTAATCAGAGACCTAGATATGTGTAGTTGTCCACAGTTTTATTTGCATTTAAGAGCAGTTGGAGGCCACGGAAGGAGAGTTGTATGGCATTGAAACTTGTCTGGAGGTTTGTTAACACAGTGTCCAAAGAAGGGCCAGAAGTTTACAGAATGATTTCGTCTGAGTGGAGGTGGATCAGAGAATCACCAGCAGCAAGAGCGACATCATTGATGTATACAGAGAAAAGAGTCGGCCCGAGGATTGAACCCTGTGGCACCCTCATAGAGACTGCCAGAGGTCCGGACAACAGGCCCTCCAATTTGAAACACTGTCTGAGAAGTAGTTGGTGAACCAGGCGAGGTAGTCATTTGAGAAACCAAGGCTGTTGAGTCTGCCGATAAGAATGTAGTGATTGACACAGCCGAAGGCCTTGGCCAGGTTGATGAATACAGCTGCACAGTATTGTCTCGTATCAATGGTGGTTATGATACCGTTTAGGACCTTGAGCGTGCCTGAGGTGCACCCGTGACCAGCTCGGAAACTAGATTGCATAACGGAGAGGTTATTCAAAATGATCAGTGATCTGTTTGTTAACTTGGTTTTCGAAGACCTTAGAAAGGCAGGGTAGGATAGATATAGGTCTGTAGCAGTTTGGGTCTAGAGTGTCTCCCCCTTTGAAGAGGGGTTGACCGTGGCAGCTTTCCAATCTTTGGGGATCTCAGACAATACGAAAGATGGGTTGAACAGGCTAGTAATAGGGGTTGCAGCAATTTTCGAAAAAGAGGGTCCAGATTGTCTGGCCCGGCTGATTTGTAGGGGTCCAGATTTTGCAGCACTTTCAGAACATCAGATATCTGGATTTGGGTGAAGGAGAAATGGGGAGGCTTGGGCAAGTTGCTGTGGGGTGCGCAGGGCTGTTGACCGGGGTAGGGGTAGCCAGGTGGAAAGCATGGCCAGCCGTAGAAAAATGCTTATTGAAATTCTCAATTATCGCGGATTTATCGGTGGTGACAGTATATCCTAGCCTCAGTGCAGTGGGCAGCTGGGAGGAGGTGCTCTTATTCTCCATTGACTTTAAATTGTTTTGGAGTTTGTGCTACAGGATGCAAATTTCTGTTTGAAAATGCTAGCCTTGGCTTTCCTAACTGCCTGTGTATATTGGTTCCTAACTTCCCTGAAAAGTTGCATATCGCGGGGGCTATTCGATGCTAATGCAGCACGCCACAGGATTTTTTTTGTGCTGGGCAAGGGCAGTCAGGTCTGGAGTGAACCAAGGGCTATATCTGTTCCTGGTACTACATTTTTTGAATGGGGCATGCTTATTTAAGATGGGGAGGAAAGACCTTTTAAAGAATAAGCAGGCATCCTCTACTGACGGAATGAGGACAATATCCTTCCAGGATACCCGTGCCAGGTCGATTAGATAGGTCTGCTCACTGAAGTATTTTAGGGAGCGTTTGACAGTGATGAGGGGTGGTCATTTGACTGCAGACCCATTATGGATGCAGGCAATGAGGCAGTGATCACTGCGATCCTGGTTGAAGACAGCAGAGGTGTATTTGGAGGACAGGTTGGTTAGGATGATATCTATGTGGGTGCCCGTGTTTATGGATTTGGGGTTGTACCTGGTAGGTTCATTGATCATTTGTTTGCTTGCTGTTCATTTTAGGCTGGGTTTCTGTATAGCACTTTGTGACGTCTGCTGATGTAAATGGGCTTAATAATAAAAATTGATTGAGGTGGTGCGGCGGTCCTTCATCGGCAAATTTTGTCATCAAAGTCTGGCATTCTCTGGAGTTATGGTGCTTTCAAGACAACTGGGAAGTCGGGGAAAAAACAAGGTTAAATCACGATGACGTCAGTGATCTTCAGGTCATAGCTCTAGAAAGAGGACTGAGTTCCAGATTTACAATTACGAGTTGGATGACCGTCCAAAACATATTTTCCCAGTCGGGGCTCGTTTTATCTTCTCTATAGTTATATACTTGAAAATGTATATACTTGAAAATGTATTAATTGACCAATTTGGCACATTTGGGCAGACTTGATACAATATTTTGAACAGTAATGCAATGGTTCATTGGATCTGTATAAACGTTGCGCGTGCACTGCGGCCATCTAGTGGCCAAAATCTAAATTGCTTCTAGATTCCTAAGTGATATAATGACTTTATCTTGCATTTCAAAGAAAACTCATGTTTTTACCTTTATCTTTTACCAGGTCTAATGTGTTATATTCTCCTACATTAATTTCACATTTCCACAAACTTCAAAGTGTTTCCTTTCAAATGGTATCAAGAATATGCATATCCTTGCTTCAGGTCCTGAGCTACAGGCAGTTAGATTTGGGTATGTCATTCTAGGCAAAAATTGAAAAAACGGGTCCGATCCTTAAGAGGTTTTAAGCAACAAAATAAACTGGATGAGGTTTATACAAGGTTAAGGCAGAGGGTGCTATCATCAGATCAAGGAAGAATGAAAGCAGAACCAGGGCCGGCGCCAGAATGAATCCGTTGGACGGGAATTTGATAGGGGAGCATGTTTTGTTCATGGGACATCCTATGTGGTCATATGTTAAATGTATATTAAATTGTATTCGTGGAGTGCCATTGTTACAATTATGAACCTTATGAATAATAAGAATAATGACAAAGTTATAATAAATACCCCAACTAGGAAGGACAGCTATGAGAAAACAGCTGGAAAATGAGTCGGAAGCACAGTAGCATTTGGATGCATTTTAATAATGTAGACAATGTTAGAGGCGGCAGGGTAGCCTAGTGGTTAGAGCGTTGGACTAGTAACCGGAAGGTTGCAAGTTCAAATCTGTCGTTCTGCCCCTGTTCCTAGGCCGTCATTGAAAATGGGAATTTGTTCTTAATGTTCTTAACTGACCTGCCTAGTTAAATAAAGGTCAAATAAAATAAAAAATAAAGAGCACAGTGTAGAATTTGCCAAAACAAAATCTCATATAAAGCCGGTTCTATGCACAACCTACACCCGCATATTTGAACTGTGCACCCAACTGTGAAGCTAGCTGTAGCGGAGCTTCGAGAAACTAGCGGGCCTGCTAGTGATAGTGGTGGAGCCAGCACCTCCACACGTGGAGATGTATCCACTCAGTCAAGTAGGCCTACTCTGCGACCCACAACAACGCAGTCTTCTATGGACCAGTTTATGCCAAAGTCTATGTCTGTAGCAAAACAAGGCCAAATTGATATTGCATTGGGTAAAATGATTGCCACTGATTTTCGATTGTGGAGGACAGAGGTTTTAGAAATTAATAGCAATAGTCTAAATTCAATGTACACAACTGAAAACAGGAAAACCCTTTCAAAATCACTTTTTCCACAACTATACGAGAGCACACAGGTGCGGGAAAGAGTCCAAAAGGCTACTGCAGTTTGCCTTGACTGCTGGACATCAAGGGTAACCACTTCTTACATGTCGGTTACATGTCACTTCAGGAAGACTTTTCGATGTCTAGCTGTCTTCTGGGCTGCTTCGAGTTCAACGACAGACACACCTCAGAGAACTTGGCAGAGGAACTGTTGAGAGTGGACAGAGAAAGGCAAGTAGATGAAAAAGTGGTATGTTGTGTTAATGACAATGCAGCTAACATAACCAAAGCCATGAACATTTTAAAATGGACCCATCATCCATGTCTTGCCCACACAATACACCTGATTGTAAGAGATGCTCTGACGGTGATGAAGCCCACTGTAGACAAAGTGAAAGCAGCTGTGGAAAACTTCCACAGGAGCACAGTAGGTACACAACGCCAGATGGGGATGCCTGAGCTGAGGCCTAAACAAGACTGCACTACAAGGTGAAATTCAGCATTTTATATGTTGATGCGGTATCTTGAGTCAAAGGATGCCATCATCTCTACCCTGGCCATTGTCAATGCACCTGTTGATGCTCTGACAAAAGAGGAATGGGAGGTGGTGGAGGAGGTGTGCAGAGTCCTGGAACCCTTTGAGCGGGTCACTATGGAGATCAGTGGAGAGAGGTACAGTAAGCAGTTATTACTACATCATTATTTAATCCAGTACAATATACAGTGAGGGAAAAAAGCATGACAATGATCCCAAACACACCGCCCGGGCAACGAAGGAGTGGCTTCAAGGTCCTGGAGTGGCCTAGCCAGTCTCCAGATCTCAACCCCATAGAAAATCTCTGGAGGGAGTTGAAAGTCCGTGTTGCCCAGCAACAGCCCCAAAACATCATTGCTCTAGAGGAGATCTGCATGGAGGAATGGGCCAAAATACCAGCAACAGTGTGTGAAAACCTTGTGAAGACTTCAGGAACATTTTTGACCTCTGTCATTGCCAACTAAGGGTATATAACAAAGTCTTGAGAAACTTTTGTTATTGACCAAATACTTATTTTCCACCATAATTTGCTAATAAATTCATAAAAAAATCCTACAATGTGATTTTCTGGATTTTTTTCTCTCATTTTGTCTGTCATAGTTGAAGTGTACCTATGATGAAAATTACAGGCCTCTCATCTTTTTAAGTGGGAGAACTTGCACAATTGGTGGCTGACTAAATACTTTTTTGCCCCACTGTATGTGCTTTCTTGAGCAGGGGGACCTTGCGGGCGCTGCAGGATTTCAGTCCTTCACGGAGCCCCAGGCCGATGGAGATTGACAGTTATTTTGTGTTTCTTCCATTTGTGAATAATCGCACCAACTGTTGTCACCTTCTCACCAAGCTGCTTGGCGATGGTTTTGTAGCCCATTCCAGCCTTGTGTAGGTCTACAATCTTGTCCCTGACATCCTTGGAGAGGTCTTAGGTCTTGGCCATGGTGGAGAGTTTGGAATCTGATTGATTGATTGCTTCTGTGGACAGGTGTCTTTTATACAGGTAACAAACTGAGATGAGGAGCACTTTAAGAGGATTACTCTAATTAAGAGTGTGCTCCTAATCTCAGCTCGTTACCTGTATAAAAGACACCTAGGAGCCAGAAATCTTTCTGATTGAGGGGGGGTCAAATACTTATTTCCCTCATTAAAATGCAAATCAATTTATAACATTTTTGACGCGCTTTTTTCTGGATTGTTTTGTTGTTATTCTGTCTCTCACTGTTCAAATAAACCTACCATTAAAATTATAGATCATTTCTTTGTCAGTGGGCAAACGTACAAATTCAGCAGGGGATCAAATACTTTTTTCGGTTAGGACATCTATTTTGTGCATGACACAAGTGATTTTTTCCAACAATTGTTTACTGACCGATTATTTCACTTCTAATTCACTGTTTCACAATTCCAGTGGGTCAGAAGTTGACATACACTAAGTTGACTGTGCCTTTAAACAGCTTGAAAAATTCCAGAAAATTATGTAATGGCTTTAGAAGCTTCTGATATTCTAATGTACATAATTTGAGTTAATTGGAGGTGTACCTGTGGATGTATTTCAAGGCCTACCTTCAAACCTCTTTGCTTGAAATCATGGGAAAAGCAAAAGAAATTAGCCAAAACCTCAGGAAAAGAATTGTAGACCTCCAAAAGTCTAGTTCATCCTGGGAGCAATTTCCAAACGTCTGCTGTTTGGATGCTGATGACTTCAGCACGAAGGAATCCCTCAGTAGATGCCATAATGGAGGTCCGATCCTATTTGGAGGAACCCCTCATCCAAAGATCTGCAGATCCTCTGAGCTGGTGGAAGAACAAGGCCTCTGTCTACCCATGGCTTACTAAAGTCATAACAGGGAGACTCTGCATAGTGGCCACATCCGTTCCCTCTGAGAGGGTCTTCTCGAAAACAGGACAAATAATTACTGAGAGAAGAAACCGCATCAGCCCCTCAAGTGAGGCAGCTTGCATTTCTGAATGTAAATCTCTCATAAAATCAAAATATGGTCAATATTGCTGTGTGCTGCTGGTTTTAACATGGCAATAAAGTATAGAGAGAAAATAGGGACCAGTTTAGTGTTTTATGTGGGATGCTGCAGTTTTGCACATTGTTATTTATTTTTCTTTGATATGGAGCAATATTCTATTATTATGTTGTTCAGATTGTATTAGTTTTGAATGGTTACATTTATATACACTTTGTTTATATACATTAAAAAGTTGTACATTAAATGCAAATGTTTAATAGCATTATTTTTCATAACAAACCAATGCATTTTTAAATACATAACTTTTTCTTTTAAGAGCCGTTTGGGAGCCAAAAGAGCCGGCTCTTTTTGGTGAGCTGAGCCGAACGAGCCGGCTCACTGAAAAGAGCCGGAATGCCCATAACTAGCCTGTAGAAATCTCTCTGGCTTGTTCTATTCCAAACTGTGCTGTCCCCTCTCCTGTCTCACGGTTTCATTTGGTGGTGGCTTGGGCACCTGCTCAGTTCGCATAATTCTGGCTTTTTTGCGCTTGTGCCTCGGAGGTGTAGGTTCAGGTTGAGGCTCAGAATCAGAAGAATAGTCATCAGAGATGTCATCATGATTAATTTCTTCCACACCATCTGAGTTGTTTTCATTCCGATTTTGTAGTAACTCTAACGAGTGCATCCATTTGTCTTGGTGTTCTTGCCATTTTAAATGACGCACGCGCTCACTGTGTACTCCAAATAGGCCAGAGTAGACTGATAGAGTACATAACATTTTGAGATTGTAATTGAAATAGATCAATACAATAGAATGGCCTGCCCTGTTATTCATTCTCAATTGGTGATTACATAATTATGCATCGTTCGCTTCCGCTAGCTCATCAACTCATCAACTCACCCATTCTCCCCCATCATACTTTAGCCTACTAAATGTATTTATTCCGTTATAATATGTGTGAAATTAGTGTTGGTATAGTTTAGGCTTCCTTTCTTGGCTTTTAATTGGGGAGATTATCAACAGAGCATGGCATCTTCAACTATCCGGAGAACGAGGTGCAACAGGGAAAACCATATAAAACTGACATGCCCTCCTAAAACTGTCTATAACATCTGTTATGTTTGTGAAATTAAGATTCTAACAACAACGGTGTGTATTATAGACTTATTTAGGAAAAGTCAAGGACGGAGGAGGGCATGACATTAAACATGGTAGGGTAATAACACATTTTAATTAATGAGCAGTCCAAATGACTGCTTTAGAGGATCTTTTGTAGGTTTTATAGTAACAACATATCATTTAACTGTAAAAATGTATTAGCCTACCTTTTTAACGTGGCATGAACACAACCAGTCATGATGTTTTCAAATTATTATAAAAGTAATCACTTCAAAAAGTATGTTTCCTTCGCACGTTAGGTCAAAAATAGCATCCGATCGACCGCAACAGCGCCCTTCTGACCTAACAATATGTAGGGACATTTATCTGCTGCGGTCTGGAAAAAAAGGGAATGTCATGCCATACTGTTTTAGTCCAGACAGCATCAGATACATGGTCTACACATACTGAGACAGAGAATCACTGTTTCGCTTGCTTGAATGCTTCATCTGACAGTGATGGGTCTTTCTGTCAGTGCACATCTCTGTCAAATCAGTATTTTATTTCGACAGACAGGGAGGTACGGTAGGGCGGATCAGGAAATGAGTTAGAGCGGGCCAGGCCCCCAAAGACCTGCCCATAACGCCGGCCCTGAGCGTATTTTTTCAGACCTGTAGAAATCTATATCCAAAAGTAACACTACTCAACAGTTAAATGTGAATGATATGATCTCTGATGATCCTAGGATAATTACCAACTACTGTGACCATTTTTTACAGGAACTTACAGTATATACTTCTTAGTACTGTGAGGAATCTGCAGCACAGTTCTTCGATTCTCTTGGAAATGTTACCTCTATTGATTCTTCTGAGCAACACTTGTGTGATAAAGCCATCTCCTTAGAGGAAATTATAGAGGCTATTGATCACCTTAAAATGACCAAATCCCCTGGGGTTAATTGTATTACTGCAATTCTACAAAGATGTTTTCAAAGAATTGGCTCCCTTTCTATTTTAAGTGTACTCAGTCTCTGAGAGTATAGCCAATGAAGTACTCCCTCACACTAGTATCACAAGGTTTAATTACTCTAATTCTTAGTCATTTGTAATTGCCGTCCAGTTGGCCTCTTAAATAACGATTATAACATAATAGCACTTGTCCTTGCTAAACAATTAAGGGCTGTTTTTAGATGCCATTAAAGATGAGTCCCAGTCAGAGTTTATGAGAAATAGACACATCTAAAATAATATCACTACTCAGTAGTGATCACTACTCACTACTCAGATTTGGTCTCCGATGAGTTTTATACTATTTTTGGATTTTTACTTTATTTTTCATTCCCATGTCTCAATATTCTTGATTTCCCCACTTGAATAACACTTTCAAGATGAATTGGATTAAGCCATTCCTGAAGAATCCTACAAATATATTACATTTTATCTGGGAGTATGTTTTTTCTCATTTAGATGGCCTCACATTTCTCGTACTGTGTTATTGAAAAAATCCTGACAAAGGTATCTAATTTCCATTAACAATCCCTTTTAGCATTGTTTTTGATCTACACACACAATGTTTCTTCACACAGATATTTAACCTGGAACAAGAGAGATATCTTATACAACGGCAAGTCCTTGTTTTAGGAGAAATGGTTCCAAAACAATCTTCTATTGGTGAGTCAACCGTGTAATGATAGAGGTATTTTATTTAAATATGCCACATTTTTGGATTTTCATAAAGTACCAATAACTCCAAAGGTATTTGCTGTAGTTTTTGATGTAATCCCCTCTAGAGTTATTGTACTTTTTAAGGATGTGGCCGAATCTATGCCCTCTTCTTTACCATCTTTTGATCCAGCTGACTCACCAGTAGGCAATATATGTTTCTCTCCTACTGTTTTTGACAACAATTTTATTTCATTCATTTCACCTTTATTTAACCAGGTAGGCTAGTTGAGAACAAGTTCTCATTTACAACTGCGACCTGGCCAAGATAAAGCAAAGCAGTGCGACACAAAAAACAACACAGAGTTACACATGGCATAAACAAACTTACAGTCCATAACTCAATAGAAAAAGTATATATACAGTGTGTGCAAATGAGGTAAGATAATGTAAGGCAATAAATAGGACATAGTGGCGAAATAATTACAATTTAGCAATTAAACACTGAAGTGATAGATGTGCAGAAGATGAATGTGCAAGTAGAGATACTGGGGTGAAAAGGAGAAAAAAAAACATGTAAATAAATAACAGTATGGGGATGAGGTATTTGGATGGGCTATTTACAGATGGGCTATGTACAGGTGCAGTGATCGGTGAGCTGCTATGACAGCTGGTGCTTAAAGTTAGTGAGGGAGTCTCCAGCTTCAGTGATTTTTGCAATTCGTTCCAATCATTGGCAGCAGAGAACTGGACGGAAAGGCGGCTTTGGGGATGACCAGTGAAATATACCTGCTGGAGCACATGCTATGGGTGGGTGTTGCTATGGTGACCAGTGAGCTGAGATAAGGTGGAGTCTACCGATAAAATGTGGTGATTGACAGAGTCGAAGGCCTTGGCCAGGTCGATGAAGACAGCTGCACAGTATTGTCTCTTATCAATGGCGGTTATGATATCGTTTAGGACCTTCAGCGTGGCTGAGGTGCACCCATGACCAGCTCGGAAACTAGGAGGCATAGAGAGGGTACAGTGGGAATCAAAATGGTCAGTGATCTGTTGGTTAACTTGGCTTTCGAAGACCTTAGAAATGCAGGGTAGGATAGATATAGGTCTGTAGCAGTTTGGGACTAGAGTGTCTCCCCCTTTGAAGAGGGGGATGACCGTGGCAGCTTTCCAATCTTTGGGAATCGCAGACGATACGAAAGAGAGGATGAACAGGCTAGTAATAGGGGTTGCAACAATTTCTGCAGATTATTTTAGAAAAAGAGGGTCCCGATTGTCTAGCCCGGCTGATTTGTAGGGGTCCAGATTTTGCAGCTCTTTCAGAACATCAGCGATCTGGATTTTGGTGAAGGAGAAATGGGGAGGCTTGGGCTATTTGCTGTGGTGGGTGCAGGGCTGTTGACCGGGGTAGGGGTAGCCAGGTGGAAAGCATGGCCATAGAAAAATGTTTATTGAAATTTTCAATTTTTGTGGCTTTATCGGTGGTGACGGTGTTTCCTAGCCTCAGTGCAGTGGGCAGCTGGGAGGAGGTTCTCTTACTCTCTATGGACTTTACAGTGTCCCAGAATTTTGGGAGTTTGTGCTACAGGATGCAGATTTCTGTTTGAAAATGCTAGCCTTTGCTTTCCTAACTGCCTGTGGATATTGGTTTCCTAACTTCCCTGAAAAGTTACATATCGCGGGGGCTATTCGATGCTAATGCAGCACGCCACAGGATGTTTTTGTGCTGGTCAAGGGCAGTCAGGTCTGGAATGAACCAAGGGCTATATCTGTTCCTGGTTCTACATTTTTTGAATGGGACATGCCTATTTAAGATGGGGAGGAAAGCACTTTTAAAGAATAACCAGGCATCCTCTACAGACGGAATGAGGTCAACATCCTTCCAGGATTCCCGGGCCAGGTTGATTAGAAAGGCCTGCTCGCTGAAGTATTTTAGGGAACGTTAGACAATGATGAGAGGTGGTCGTTTGACCGCAGACACATTACAGACGCAGGCAATGAGGCAGTGATCCTGGTTGAAGACAGCAGAGGTGTATATGAAGGGCGGGTTGGTTAGGATGATATCTATGTGGGTGCCCGTGTTAACAGATTTTGGGTTGTACCTGGTAGGTTTATTGATCATTTGTGTGAGATTGAGCACAGACCTGGACAGTAAGACAGAACACTGCAGTCTATCTCTGCAGTAGATTGCAACTCCCCTTTGGCAGTTCTGTCTTGTCGGAAAATGTTATAGTTAGGGATGGAAATTTAAGGGGTTTTGGTGGCCTTCCTAAGCCAGGATTCAGGCACGGCTAGGACATCCGGGTTGGCAGAGTGTGCTAAAGCAGTGAATAAGACAAATTTAGGGAGGAGGCTTCTAATGTTAAAATGCATGAAACCAAGGCTTTTACGGTTACAGAAGTCAGCAAATGAGAGCGCCTGGGGAATGGGAGTGGAACTCTACATCACCAGAGGAACAGAGGAGGAGTAGGATAAGAGTATGTATGGCTAAAGGCTATAAGAACTGGTCGTCTAGAACGTTCGGGAACAGAGAGTAAAAGGAACAGGTTTCTGGGCGCGGTATAATTGATTCAAGGCATAATGTACAGTACAGACAAAGGTATGGTAGGATTTGAATACAGTGGAGGTAAACCTAGGCATTGAGTGACAATGAGAGAGATATTGTCTCTAGAGACACCATTTAACTTGTTGAGGATAGGGGGCAGTATTTTCACTTTGGATGAATTGCGTGTCCATAGTGAACTGCATCCTACTCTGTCCTAGATTGCTAATATATGCATATTATTATTACTATTGAATAGATTGAAAAAACTCTGAAGTTTCTAAAACGGTTTGCATTATGTATGTGAGTATAACAGAACTCATAGGGCAGGCAATCTTCCAAAAAATAATAGAAATTCTGAATGTGGGTTAACTTTGACGTCATCGCCCCCTCCTTTCCCAACAAGATGTGAATCTGAGAACACTTCCTACGCCTTCCACTATATGTCCTCATTCAGTACAAAGTGGAATAGAGCATTTCCTGTGAACTTTGACTGAATGGGAGGTGAAATAGTCAGTGTCCCGACAGAATGTCATTTTCCTGTGGTGCATTTCTCTGTGGGTGCCACCGCCGTTCCATTTGGCTGCAGCTGAAAACGTATGATCTGGTTGGAACGTTATTGGATATATATGATAATAACATCCGGAAGATTGATTCTCTACTTAGTTTGACCAGTTTATTCGACCTGGAATATATATTTTTGAAGTTTTCGTGCGAGTTGTCCTGGACCAGCAGTCAGTGTTTGGGCACGTGAGCTGAAAGTGATAGCAAATGCAGCTAATTGGACACTAGTATTGGACATCATGGAACAAAACAACGATTTATTGTGGAACTAGGACTCCTTGCACTACATTCTGATGAAAGATCATCAAAGGTAAGGGAATATTTATGAAGTAATTTCGTATTTCTGTTGACTCCAACATGGCGGAGAAATACTTTTATGTCTGAGCGCTGTCTCAGATAATTGCATGGTAGGCTTTTTCCATAACGTTTTTAAAAAATCGGACACAGCGGTTGCATTAAGAACCAGTGTATCTTTAATTATATTTAGAACATGTATCTTTAGTCAAAGTTTATGATGAGTATTTCTGTTATCTGGCGTAGCTTTCTATAATTCCTCAGGATATTTTGGAGGCAGTTCTGAACATGGCGTCAATGTAAACCGAGATTTGTGGATATAAATATGCACATTATTGAACAAAACTTAAATGTATTGTGTAACATGTCATATGAGTGTCATCTGATGATTTTCAAAAGGTTAGTGATTCATTTTATCTCTAATCCTGCTTTTGTGACTATCTTTGGCTGGAAAAAATGGCTGTGTTTTCCCTTTGATTTGGTGGTGGTCTAACATAAATATATATTGTGTTTTCACTGTAAAACATTTAAAAAATTGGACATGATGGGTAGATGAACAAGATGTTTATCTTTCATTTGAGGTATTGGACTTGTTAATGTGTGAAAGTTAAATATTTCTAAAGAATATTTTTGAATTCCCTGCGCCACCTTTTCAGCTGAATGGGGGGGTGGAGTTCCCCTCTGGGAATATTACCAGGTGAGGTTACCGCATGTGTAGGAGGTGGAACAAAAGGGTTAGCTAATGCATTTTGAGCAGGGCTGGAGTCTCTACAGTGAATTAAGACGATAATCACTAACCAAAACAGCAATGAACAAGGCATATTGACATTAGGGAGAGGCATGCGTAGCCGAGTGATCATAGGGTCCAGTGAGTAGCTAGGCGGGCTGGAGACACAGCGATTCAGACAGGCCGGGGCTAGCAGGCCAGGGCTCGCAGGCTAGCCGAAGGGCCTTAGAGGGACATCGCGACGGAAGAAGTTTGTTGTATCCCCCTCATGTGGTTACGTCGGCAGACCAGTCGTGATGGATCAGCAGTGCTCCGTGTAGTAAAAGGGTCCAGGCCAATTGGCAAAATAGGTATATTTGCCTAAGAAATTGGGTGATGGATCTCTTCAGCTGACAGTCCAATATGCTCTAGACAGCAGCAGGACGCGGCTAGCAGATGGGCCTTCAGGGGACGTTGCGATGGAGGAGCCTGTTGTTAAACCCCCTCGGGCGGATTACGTCGGTAGTCCAGTCATGATGAATTGGCAGGGCTCCGTATCGGCAGTAAAAGGGCTCCAGGCCAATTGGAAAAATAGGTATTGTAGCCCAAGGAGTGCCTGATGGACCTCTTCAGCTAGCCGGGAGATAGGCCTAGCATAGGCTAATTGGTGCTTGCTTCGGGACAGAGACGTTAACCAGGAGTAGCCACTCGGATAGCAGCTAGCTAGCTGCGATGATCCAGGTGAAAAGGTTCAGAGTTTGCGGTAGGAATCCGGATATATGGAGGAGAAGAAGTCCGATATGCTCTGGGTTGAATCGCGTTGTCCAGACTGGCAGGAGTTGTCAGGGCTAAAGGTTAGCTGATGACCGCTAGCAGTGGCTAGCTGACTACTAGTTAGTAGCTAGTTAGCTGGCTAGCTTCTGTTGGGGGCTCCGGTTCTAAAGTAAAGAAAATAGCAGATCAGTACCACATTGGGTGAGGCGGGTTGTAGGAGAGTATGTTGAAGTTGAGATTAAGAAAAATATAAAAAATATATGTGCAAAGAAAAAAGATAAAAAGATATACAGTTGAAATCGGAAGTTTACAAACACTTAGGTTGGAGTCATTAAAACATTTTTTCAACCACTCCACACATTTCTTGTGAACAAACTATACTTTTGACAACTCGGTTAGGACATCTACTTTGTGCATGACACAATTAATTTTTCCAACAATTCACTGTATCACAAGTCCAGTGGGCCAGATGTGTACATACACTAAGTTGACTGTGCCTTTAAACAGCTTGGAAAATTCTCGAAAATTATGTCATGGCTTTAGAAGCTTCTGATAGGCTAATTAACTTCATTTGAGTCAATTGGAGATAAGAATAAGTCTGATATGCTCTGGGTTGAATCGCGTTGTGCAGACTGGCAGGAGTTGTCCGGGCTAAAGGTTAGCCTGTGGATGTACTTCAAGGCCTACCTTCAAACTCAGTGCCTCTTTGCTTCACATCATGGGAAAATCATAATAAATCAGCCAAGACCTAAGAAAAAGAATTGTCGACTAAAACAATTCTGGTTCATCATTGGGAGCAATCTCCAAATGCCTGAAGGTGCCATGTTCATCTGTACAAACAATAGTACGCAAGTATAAACACCATGGGACCACGCAGCCGTCATACCACTCAGGAAGGAGACGAGTTCTGTCTCCTAGAGATGAACGTACTTTGGTGTGAAAAGTGCAAATCAATCCCAGATCAACAGCAAAGGACATTGTGAAAATGCAGAAGGTAACAGGTACAAAAGTATCTATATCCACAGTAAAACGAGTCCTATGTCGACATAACCTGAAAAGGCCGCTCAGCAAGGAAGAAGCCACTGCTCCAAAACTACGATAAAAAAGCCAGACTACGGTTTGCAACTGCACATGGGGACAAAGATCATACCTTTTGGAGAAATGTCCTCTGGTCTGATGAAACAAAAATAGAACTGTTTGGCCATAATGGCCATCGTTATGTTTGGAGGAAAAAGGGGGACGCTTGCAAGCCGAGGAACACCATCCCAACCGTGAAGCACGGGGGTGGCAGCATCATGTTGTGGGGGTGCTTTGCTGCAGGAGGGACTGGTGCACTTCACAAAATTCATGGCATCATGAGGTAGGAACATTTTATGGATTCATTGAAGCAACATCTCAAGACATCAGTCAGGAAGTTAGATCTTGGTCGCAAATGGGTCTTCCGAATGGACAACGACCCCACCATACTTCCAAAGTTGTGGCAAAATGGCCTAAGGACAACAAAGTCAAGGTATTGGAGTGGCCATCACAAAGCCCTGACCTCAATCCTATAGAAAATGTGTTGGCAGAACTGAAAAAAGCGTGTGCGAGCAAGGAGGCCTACAAACCTGACTCAGTTCCAACAGCTCTGTCAGGAGGAATTGGCCAAAATTCACCCAACCTATTGTGGGAAGCTTGTGGAAGGCTACCTGAAACGTTTGACCCAAGTTAAACATTTTAAAGGCAATGCTACCAAATACTAATTGAGTGTATTGTTAACTTCTGAACCACTGGGAATGTGATGAAAGAAAGAAAATCATTCTCTCTACTATTATTCTGACATTTCACATTCTTAAAATAAATTGGTGATCCAAACTGACCTAAGACAGGAAATGTTTACTAGGATTAAATGTCAGGAATTGTGAATAACTGAGTTTAAATGTATTTGTATATGTATACTTATGACTTCAACTGTATATACAGTATATCCATAAAAATTATGTCTACTCTTTTCACAGTGGAGAACAAATGTATACATTGCATGGCTGGGCAGATGAGACGGTGTAGTAGTAGTAGTATGTTGCTAGGTAACAACATAAAACAATGCCAATTTATATGAATCTACTGGCCATGTGAATGTTGCCTAGTATATCATGGGCAGGATAGGCTCTAACAATTGGAATTCCAAACCACCCATTGGGGGGGGGGGGGTCAGAAATGTCCATCCCTTATTGAAGTTTTGGATAGCTGCAGCTCTAACATCAATAGATTATTAAGGGCCATCCTCACCCTTCTTATGACTTCATGTACTGTCGATACTCTTCTCCACTACAGTTCATATCAAAACATTGATCACATCTTCCATGCTGACTGCAAGTCTCAATAATTTAGCCCTGATGTCCCTTGAAATGGAACTTAGTGTCTCTTTGGACTATGATGAAATAATCTCCATCTTCTATATCAAGGCTGGGCTGTAAAACATGAAACACACTGGAAAGGTTAGCTTGAATACTGTTTATTTATGATTTTGCCTAATGTTTTCATGCTTGCTTTGGTAGGCCAGGCATATATGTGTTTGACTCAAACTGAGCTACTGTATTCATCCACTGTGATATTTTGTTATGTATGATGATTTCATGTTTTCATGCCTGCCTTGGTAGGCTGGTTCCAGCGAACTATTGTATTTAGACCCGCTGTGGTATTATGTATAGTGATTTAATTTGTTCATGCCTGAACGCCTATACAGAAGTGTTTTCTTATTCAAAGTGAGCTATTAATTTCATACCCGCAGTACAGTTCAAGCTATAGGCCTAAAGTGTATGCATTGTATTTTGTGTGGCTGTTTTCATATGGCAAAAGTGTGCACGTTTGGGCTTAATAAAAACACTTTCAGGGCTTTCTATTTTATATTGCTTCTTTGTGCAATAGCACAATAAACAGTTTGTGCATATTCCAATCCAGTGCCGAGCTGGTGTCTGGCCGATGCGCTGACCATGGTCCTAAATCCACTTGTTGTGCCTGTAGGCCTGCTGTAGATCGCTTCTTTGAGTGGGAGTGGTCAATTTGATCTAATAATATGTTGATTATTTCATTAGGTTGGACTGTCGGACTGAACACTTCATCCATTATTTTGAGACAGTATAATTTCCCCCAATTTATCACTGCACTTGTCTGCTGCTGTAGACCCCCCTCTCTCTCTCTCTCTCTCTCTCTCTCTCTCTCTCTCTCTCTCTCTCTCTCTCTCTCTCTCTCTCTCTGAATATGTAGGTGACACAAATATTTCATTATGTTTGTTCACTGTCGGACTCGGACAGTCGGCCTGTTTTATCAGTGGTTGTATAGTTGTGCACTTGCGCTGCCTACTTGGCAATAATAACTGGCCTGTTGTATTTTTTGTTGTTATTGCACAATTTCTAATTTACAGTACATGTGTTGGACAGTGGTGTAGTGGAAGTTATATGCAGGTTACGCCATACACACACATTTGTAAATGTGGGTTTGAAAAGTGTGAGTGGTAAACTATAATGTAAGCTTATATTATTCAGCACCACGGGCAGGTAATGTGGCTTGGCCAGCTCTGGCTGAGCCCGCAAAAGTCAAATAAAAGATTTCAGGAAAGGACAGATCCGCACTCCTCTCCGTTCTCTGACTCCTGATATTCACATTCATAACGGGAATTGTGCATTTATTCCCATGAGTTCCACAGTTTAGACTAGCCTCTTTACTTAGCTTGTTCAATAGAAGAGCTTTCTCATATCATTTTTCACACAGGGCACCCTTCATTTTGCCAGATTAAAGTATACCCACTTCTCCATTCACCACAACTACACCACTGATGTCTGGGTATTTTTGCTGGAAAATGAACTACTGCTGCTGCAATAGAGCCTGGGATTGCTTGAATGCACCTGGTAGGGGTGAGGAGTATGGTGATGGTAGCTATGGTGATTCAGGGTACCACTTATACCTAAATGGGTTATATATAGCCTGGTCCCAGATTTGTGTGGGCTCTTGCCAAGTCCATAGATGTCAAATATTTAGCATGACAATGAGTGACAAGTTGGCATGACAAAATGTAACAAGGTGTTGGAATGACAATGAGTGACAAGTTGGCATGACAATAGGTGAAAAGGAGTTGGCATGGCAGCACAAACAGACTGAGGTTGGGAATAGAAGTACTGTTCTTCCCAAAACCAATGATTTGGTGTGCTTTCCCTGTGTCCTCTTTCATCCACTGATTGGTTTGTTGAATGATACCTCATGGGTGTTAGAGATGCCTTTGTTAACCTTCAATGCCAGGTCAACTTAGAGGTTGGCAATCTAATGTGCATGTGTGTGTGTGTTACATAGAGCCATTGTAACAGCTAGCGTGATTACTGTGGTTTTGAATTTCAACTTGAATGCAATAACTTAGGTTACTTTTCAGAACTTTTTACCTTTTTTCTCCAAAGATCAAAATAAACAACATTTGGAAAACCTAAAAAGGACTCCGATGTTCATCGCTTTCATTTGGCATCTCCTCTGCGCTGCATTGAATTGGATTGTTGCTAAACCTTTGTGAGACCATGTCAAGGCCCCCGCTCTGCTCTGACTGACTCATATGGCTCGTATGAGTACGGCTGTGGTTCAGGGGAGGGGGACAAGAGAAAGAATATTTTATCAAAGCCGCTGAAGAGAAATTCCTCAGTGAACAGTTGCAAGTGAAATGATCACAGGGACCTGGGGACAAGAGAGAGAGAGGCTGGAGATGGAGGGGGGTGAGAGTGGGTGGGGGGAGCTGAAGAGAGAGGGGAATGTGCTACCATGCTTTTGGAGCTTCTCTTCTCTATGTCTGACTCCACCACCGACTGACTGCCACAGTCATAGAATTAGAATAATTGAAACAATTTATAGGTGTCACACCCTGATCTGTTTCACCTGTCCTCGTTATTGTCTCCATCCCCTCCAGGTGTCGCTTATTTTCTGGACTTTGTACCCGCCTGCCTGAACATTCTGCCTGCCCTGACCTCGAGCCTGCCTGCCACTCTGTACCTCATGGACTCTGGTTATGACCTTTTGCCTTCTCCACAACCATTCTCTTGCCTATTCCCTTTGTGTTTATTAAACACCTTCAACTCCAACCATCTGCCTCCTGTGTCTGCATTTGGGTCTCGCCTAGTGTCATGATAGTATGAACTGGCCATGACAGACCCAGCAGACTTGGACCAGCTTTGCCACGCTGTCTCCCAACAGAGAGCCACCATTGGGAGACATGAGGAGTTTCTACAGGGCCTTTTGGAAGAGCTTAGTTCCTCGATGGAGCGTCAGGACCATGGGTTAAAGGCTATTATGGAGCAAATCAGGGAGTTAGCTCAGACTGTCTGCTACCTCTGTAAAAACCCCAATCACCTAGGAATTTTTTTCCTATCTGTGGTGAGTTTGTACAGCCTATCCCGACACTCCGTGAGCCCCGCTTACCTCCTCCAGAGCGATATTCGGGGAATCCTGGTACCTGCCAAGGTTTTCTTTCTCGGTGGTCTCTTATTTTTGAGCTACAGCCATCTTCGTTTTCTTCAGACCGATCGAAGTTAGCGTATATAATTATGTTAATGTTGGGAAGGACGATCTCCTGGGCTACGGCAGTTTGGTAACAACAATCTGCCATTTGCGGTCATTTGGAGGAATTCATGGCAGAGGTGAGAAAAGTTTTTGAGTCTCCGGTATCCGGGAGAAAGGAGACCAGCAAACTGCTTGACTTACTTCAAAACTCCCGTAGTGTGGCAGACTACGCGGTGGACTTTCGCACGTTGACCGCCGAGAGTGCCTGGAATCCGAAGTCTATCTTCGATACTTTTCTGCACGGATTATCTGAGGAGGTTAAGGATGAGCTAGCTGGTCGGGAACTGCCGGTGGATCTCAACTCCCTTATCGCTTTAACCATTAAAATTGATGGACGCCTAAGGGAACACAAGAGTGAGAGGAGGTCTGGTCTCGGGCACACTTGTGCACCCGATATGGCGCATTCACCTCCTATGGAATCCGGAAGTTTCCGAAGGCAGCTCTTCTGAGAGGAGTCGGAACCACCCGAGCTCTCTCTTGGATTTACAAAAGGTGAGTTGGATACTCCTGAGCCTATGCAGTTGGGAAGAGCTAGGTTATCAGTTGGGGAGTGCTCACGGAGGATGAACAGTAACTGTTGTCTGTACTGTGGAGGGAAAGGACATTTTTAGCTACCTGCCCTATTAGGAAACTCTTGTTTTAGTGGGTACCAGTACCATGGTGAGTCAGACAGAGTTCCCTAATTCCCATCACCCGAACACTTTTTTTGTGGTTGTGCTGTAGGGAGACCAATCTAAGTCTCTCCAAGTGCTCATTGACTCTGGGGCTGATCTTATGGATGTCATGATAGCTTCGGAGCTTGGTATTCCCACTCAGCCTCTCTCTGTGCCCATGGATGCTAGGGCACTGGACAGCCAATCTATAGGGGAAGTTACCAATAGTACTGTGCCCATTCAATTATGGGTTTGTGGTAACCACGGTGAGACAATACAGTCCCTCCTCATTACATCTCCCCATGTTCCAGTTGTGTTGGGATTTTCCTGGCTCCAAAAGCACAATCCTGTGATTGACTGGACCACTTTTGCCATTCCCACTGCCTTCAAGCAGCACAGCCTTCCTCAGGATGTTAGCAAGACTGTGGATGTCTCTGCTATCCCCACAGAATACCATGACCTCCTGGAAGTCTTCATTAAGGCACATGCTACTTCCCTTCCACGCACCGTCCTTTTGATTGTGCCATTGATCTTCTCCCAGGCATTACACCACCTCGGGGTCGATTGTGCATAGTTCATAGAGGAGTTTCTGGCCACTGGGGCCGTCCGTCTGTCTGCATCTCCTGCAGGTGCAGGGTTTTTGTTTGTGGAGAAGGACAAGACCCTGCGCCCGTGCATTGACTTACCTGGGACTTAATGACATTACTGTCAAGAATCGTTACCCCCTACCTCTCCTCGGCGTTTGAACCTCTCCAGGGGGCAACTATATTTTACAATTTGGACCTTCTAAATGCCTACCACGTGGTTTGGATACACGAGGGGGATGAGTGGAAGACGGCCTTCAACACAGCCAGTGGACATTATGAGTACCAGGTCATGCCATTTGGACTAACCAACAGGTCGCGTCTGTTGGACTAACCTCTGTTTTCTAGGCGTTGGTCAATGGTGTTCTTCGGGACATGCTAAACCGGTTTGTGTTCGTGTACCTTGACGACATCCTGTTTTTTTCCCGATCTGCACAAGAACATGTTCTTCATGTGAGACAGGTCCTCCAGCGCCTCCTGGAGAAACAACTGTTCGGGAAAGCCGAGAAGTGTGAGTTCCACCTCTCTACTATCACCGTTCTTGGATATGTCATTGCTGAGGGCAATGTTCAGATGGATCCTGGAAAGGTGAAAGCAGTGGTGGATTGGCCTCAACCAACATCCAGGGTGCAGTTGCAACGGTTTCTTGGTTTTGCAAACTTCTACCACCATTTCATTTGGCACTACAGCACCCTGGCGGTCCCCCTCTCGGCACTCTCCTCTCCCAAGGTACCGTTCAAATGGTCTCCAGCTGTCGACCTGAAGCATCGGTTCACAACAGCTCCCATCTTCATCCATCCAGACCCCTCGCGTCAATTTGTGGTGGAAGTGGATGCGTCGGATGTTGGCGTGGGGGCCATCCGTTCCCAGCGATCTGCCCAGGACCAGAAGCTTCATCCCTGTGCCTTCTTGTCACATCATCACAATCCTGCTGAAAGGAACCACGATGTTGGCAACTGAGAACTCCTGGCTGTCAAAGATGGCGTTGGAAGAGTGGAGACACTGGCTGGAAGGAGCAGAACAGCCATTCCTGGTCTGGACCAACCATAAAAACCTGGAATATCTCCATACATGCAAGCTCCTCAACTCCAGGAAGGCCCATTGTGCCCTCTTGTTCACCAGATTTAACTTCACCATCTCCTACCGCCCAGGGTCTAAGAATGTGAAGCCTGCCACCCTCTCCCTCTCCTTTGCCACACCCTCAACCTCTGAAACCATTCTCCATAACTCATGCCTTGCTGCCACTGTGGATTGGGGTATTGAGAACCTGGTCCGCGAGGCACAACACTCCCAGCCTGGACCTGAAGGGGGCCCGGCTAACTGGCTGTTTGTCCCTAATTCAGTCCGGTCCCAGGTCCTGGAATGGGCTCATTCCTCCAGGCTGACCTGTCGTCCAGGGTCCCGTCGTACTCTAGCCTTCCTTCAATAAACTTTTCTGGTGGCCCACAATGGTCCCTGATGTCTCTGCTCAAAGCAAGACTACACAGCAAGCTCCTTCTGGCCTCCTGCAGCCACTACTGGGTCCTAATCATGCCTGGTCTCATATCTCTGGACTTTGTCACTGGGCTCGCTCCGTCTGATGGCAACACTGTCATTCTGACGGTAGTCGACTGGTTCTCCAAGACCGCCCATTTCATCCCTCTCCCCAAACTACCTTCTGCCAAGGAGACTGCCCAGCTTATGGTGCAGCATGTATTCCGGATCCATGGACTCCCGGTTGATATGGTCTCCGATTGGTGTTCTTGTCTCAGTTCTGGAAGGCATTCTGCACCCTTCTTGGGTCGTCGGCCAGCCTATCATCCGGATTCCATCCCCAAACTAACGATCAGTCAGAGCAAGCCAACCAAAACCTGGAGACCACCTTAAGGTCCCTGGTCTCAACCAACCCCACTACCTGTAGCCGTCAACTGGTCTGGGTGGAGTATGCCTGGAACACTCTTCCCAGTTCTGCCACGGGACTCTCCCCTTTTGAGTGCTCCATGGGGTATCAGCCTCCACTCTTCCCTGAACAAGAGCAGGAGGTCAGCGTACCCTTGGCCCAGATGTTTGTCCACCGCCGTTGACGTACCTGGAGAAGAGCCAAGGCGGCTATTCTCAAGACCAACTCCAGGTATCGTCAACAAGTGGACCGTCGCCGGACCCCAGCTCCCTGCTACCGTATTGGGCAGAGGGTATGACTGTCCACACGGGACCTGCCCCTTCAGGTAGAGTCCCGCAAAACTGTCCCCCTTTTTTATTGGTCCTTTTCTCATCTCCAGAGTCCTGAGTTCCACTGCTGTCCGTCTCTTGTTACCCCGTACCCTCCGTATTCACCCTATGTTCCATGTGTCGAGAATTAAACCTGTGTCTCACAATTCTTTGTTTTCTGTCCCCAGGCCCACCCCCTCCTCGTGTCATTGATGGCCATCCGGCATACACTGTGAGGCGTCTTCTGGGTGTTCGACCACAGGGGTATCCAGTACCTGGTTGACTGGGAGGGTTACGACCCGGAGGAGAGGTGCTGGGTTCCCGCTAGAGACATCCTGGATCCAGCCCACATCGCCGACTTCCACCACCGACACCCCAGTCAACCAGGTATGTGCCCAGGTATCACGAAAGGTGGTGCCCCATGTGTGGGGGGGGTGTCATACCCTGATCTGCTTCACCTGTCTTCGTTAATTGTCTCCACCCCCTCTAGGTATCGCTTGTTTTCCCCAGTGTATTTATCCCTGTGTTTCCTGTCTCTCTGTGCCAATTCGTCTGGTATGTCCAAGCCTACCAGCGTTTTTTTCTCATTTTCCTGCTTTGCCTTTTCTCCTTTTTCTAGTCCTCCGGGTTTTGACCCTTGCCTGCTCTGGACTCTGTACCCACCTGCCTGACCATTCTGCCTGCCCTGACATCGAGTATGCCTGCCACTCTGTACCTCCTGGACTCTGATCTGGTTATGACATTTTGCCTGTCCACGACCGTCCTTTTGCCTATTCCCTTTGTATTTATTAAACATCTTCAACTCCAACCATCTGCCTCCTGTGTCTGCATTTGGGTCTCGCCTAGTGTCATGATAATAGGATCTCTATGGCTGCAGCATTACAGATTATGAAACAATCTGTTGAAAAACAAGTTTTATTTTGATCAGTTATCAGTCATGTCCACCTCGGGTGCTTTTCCCTAGTGTTCTCAGGTACTCCAGGTATAATGGTCCATGATCAGGTCTCATGGCTGTGTCCAGTGCTGTTTTTTCTGATTAGTCTGGGTCTGGTCAGACAGACAGTGAGTGGAGGTCAGGGGGGGGTGAGTGTATGTGGACAATCTCAAGGACTCCTGCTCCAGTCTCATGAAATCCTCAAACTTACCAGACAACCAGGACCCATCAATGTCACATCTCTGATAGATTATGAGCCTCACACATTCCACCCCTCTAAATATCCATCCACCTCCAAAACTGACATGCTCGCTCCTGGCTGATGCTCCTGCCAGACCGAACGTGTGGTGAAGGTTTATGGCGCCTGCAAGACTTTTGTTTGTTTGTCTGCGTGTGTCTAAGGACTCATTCAGAAAAGCAGTGATGGCCCCCCTGTGTCAGACAGACCCCCCCCCCCCCCCCCCCATACACACATATCCTTCTCAGCTCGTACATTCTCTCAGCCCGTTCCACTAATAGAATGTCATGTCCCGACCTCGGGGGAGCGTAACTAAAAGGAGAGAGTGGGGAGTTAAACACCTGTGTAGCACACCTTTCAGCCTCCTGCTAAAATGTATCTTCACATACACCCCCTCCCCCTTTTCATACGGGGGTATGAGGGTGGATTCTGTTGGTTCAAAATATTTATGCATTTATATGAATGTTTATGTAAATGCACAAACATTTCTGTTGCCTAGGGGAGTTTTTTTAATGGAGGAATTGTGATACAGAACATGTTTTTTATTTTTTATTTTGCAGTCATCTTGAGTTAGGGTGAAGACTGGATGTGCGTGTGTTGTTCATGTTGTGCGTCATTACGACACAATTGTGTATCCACAATACTAAGTCCCATATTCTATTCATTAAGTTGCATTCAATAGTCTGTTTATAGTCTTTCACCTAAAATAACCCACAGTTATATGATTCTTTGACAATGATCCTAACATTGCAGTAGAAAGTAATGGTAAGTCTGAGTCTCTATGTCAGAGATTACAGAATGCATCTCATTCAGGGCATAGTGATCGAACATTCTGCTTCACTTCTTTGTTAACTAAATGCCCTTGTAAACTTCTAAGCAATGATTCACAATCGGCTTGTTTGCGAGTGTCCACATTGTATTGTGTGTTGCTAAATGTGTCTCTGTGGCCTCTCTTCTCTGCTGGACGATGACACACTGACACTTTCCCTGTGACATTGTGACATGTGACTCAGAGGGTCCAGTGGACTGGATAGTCATTGTGACCGGAGCCAGCCATCCCTATTAGTGGGTTTGTCTGAAATCCTTGGTATGAGGGATGGAGACCCCAGTTAAAAGGTGAAGGAGAATGGATGAGGATGTTGAGGGTTTCCCCACAGGTGAGGGAGAAGGGATGAGGATGTAGAGAGTTTCCCCACAGGTGAGGAAGAAGGGATGAGGATGTGGATTCAGGGTTTTCTTTGACTGGAAATGAAACATAGATCACCTCGATAGGTTCTAGAGTAATGAAACATTTACAGAACATGGGAGGACATGATAACTTTTCATTTATGTAAAAAATAATGTTTCCAGCGAACGATAGTCATGCGGGAAATACAACTAATTTTCCATAGGGTCACCCAAGATTAACTCGTGACCTCTCACCCTCAGTATGTGTTTTTGATTAGGGGAGATGTGAGAGGAGGGGGAGAGCCAGGGGAAGGGGTGTTACAGGTAGTTGGGCTCTGTCTCCTTTTGTTTCCCCCATAACTCAGTCTGGTGGTCTCTGACTGATGATGTCACATAATCAGGGCCTCACAGATCACAGATCTGGCTCTCATCACCAAACTATGTTCTTTCCAAAGTGATTTAAAATGTTTCAAAAGCGCTGGCAGAGTCCCTGCTTGGTGAACAGAAAAACCTCCCTTTAGCAGAGTGAGCTATCAGGCTTCATCTTCACACCAAACTCAGGGTGCAATTTCAGACTGGCGTGATTGCGGTCTGATTGCCATGCAGAGTGGGCCCTATTTTACCTGTTATTGTGTTTCTCCTGTGGTGCATACCTTCTCCTGAGAGAGAGAGAAAGAGAGAGAGAGGCCTGTCTATATGATGTTATGCCTGAGAGAAATGTGCTGGTCGGAGCATGTTCCTAACTTGCTCCTACTCAGAATGTGATATGGGAATGGGAGGGAGAGAAGTGAATGCTTGTATAACCCAGTTACACCTCAGTCTCCATCCCTCTCACTCTATCTTGTTCTCTCTCTCACTTTAAGAAATCTGTGTAATGCTGTGTAATGTAATATGCTGTGTGGTGCTACCAGGACGCTACCTTCTTGCTTCTTGAGTGTGTGCGTATCTAAAGTGTTTTATAGTAGCGCCCAACTTTGACACATGCAGCCAACCAAACTTTTACCACTTACTCACACACATACAGAAGAAAATGCACAGACATATGTAATTTCCCTAGCCATTACATCCACATTTATATGAAAGTCACACAGTTAGAACATAGAACATTGTTCTTGTTACGAAAGCATGTAGTCTCTCTCTTCCCTCTTTCTCTCTCCCTCGCTCTCTTTCTCTCTTCCTCATTTCCTCTGTTCTTCTCAGACATTATGAGTGTGTCCCTTGAGGACTGATGTCCATATGGCAGAGAGAGAGAGCGGTCAGGGAAGAGTAATCCTCTTAGCCTAATTGGCCAATGTGAGCCATTCGGAGAGCTGGAGTGTTTGTTGGAGAGAACAAATTCCCCCAAGGTCTCAGTTGGATGTAGATCCTTTTGTGTTTCCCTTTTGTTTGGGGATGAATTTGTTTGTTCTATCTTTCTATCTCTCTGTCTCTCTCTCTCCCTCGCGAATGATGGAATACTGGCCGAGTTGAGGGAGATGGGGAGGAAGAGAGAGAGATGGAGACTGTGGGGGTTTGCCTAGCTGAGTGAATCCGGTGTTGGAGGGGGCTAATTTCGAGCAAACCTCCAGTCTGCAGCTGTCTTCTCCAATGCTGAGCTGTTCACATGCAGACAGAACTTCTCCCCCAAAGGAGAAGTGCAGAACAGCCATTGCCCACATAAAACACAACCCCTTCCATCCTCTGTGGTTCCAGCCCCTGGGAAGACCTGCTTATCCAGACAATGTCCCTGAATAACCGTGTCATAAAACAGCCAGTCCCTTGTGTCATTAGAGAAGAGCAGTTATGAATGAAGCTACAGTTGAAGTCAGAAGTTTACATACACTTAGGTTGGAGTCATTAAAACAAGTTTTTCAACCACTCCACACATTTCTTGTTAACAAACTATATTTTTGGCAAGTCGGTTAGGACATCTACTTTGTGCATGACAAAAGTCATTTTTCCAACAATTGTTTACAGACCGATTATTTCACTTATAATTCACTGTATCACAATTCCAGTGGGTCAGAAGTTTACATACACTAAGTTGGATGTGCCTTTAAACAGCTTGGAAAATTGCAGAGAATTATTTAATGCCTTTAGAAGCTTCTGATAGGCTAATTGACATCATTTGAGTCAATTGGAGGTGTACCTGTGGATGTATTTCAAGGCCTATCTTCAAACTCAGTGCCTCTTTGCTTGACATCATGGGAAAATCAAAAGAAATCAGGCAAAAAATTGTAGATGTCGACAAGTCAGGTTCATCCTAGGGAGCAATTTCCAAATGCCTGAAGGTACCACATTCATCTGTACAAACAATAGTACGCAAGTACAAACACCACGCAGCCGTCATACCGCTCATGAAGGAGATGCGTTCTGTCTTCTAGAGATTAATGTACTTTGGTGCGAAAGTGCAAATCAATCCCAGAACAACAGCAAAGGACCTTGTGAAGATGCTGGAGGAAACAGGTACAATAGTATCTGTAGCCACAGTAAAATGGGTAAAACCTTTTAAAACAGAGTTAGAAGAAACTGGGACTTCTTTCTTAGTTTGGTGGCTAAGTCCTTAATAGTGAATGGTCTCTGAGCCATTGTCTCAATAAAACGATTTACAGATTTCACTTCCCGAACCTTGCATGTTCTGACCATATCTTGCGAATCACCTGAACCTGGTCTTTGTAGGTCTTGGTCTCTAGCTAGATCAGCTGGCGCAATGGAGTCTGGAATGCCTGAAGGTTCTGTGTCAGTGACCACAGCTACACTGTTATAGTCAGGAATGCTAATGGCAGGCTCATTATTGAGAGGTAGCTGGGCTTGACGGTCTTGGTCTGGATTGTCCCTACAGCTGTACACTGAATGTTCTTGCTCCCTCTCATCTCACACTGACTCCTGTTCCTCTGAAGATTCCTGACTTGCAGCGTATTCTACTCCACTGAGTACCATGAATTGGTCTTATCTCCAGAGCTTTCCTCTTCGTCAGAGTCTGAAAGGTCCATTGACTGAACCTCACACTCTGGATCTACAGCTCCATCTGATTCAGATAAACAAGAATCATCCTTAAGCGTTTCTACCGGCAGAAATCTGATGTCTAGAAGGTTACGATGTACCACCTTGGTGTTTCCTTTATCATTCACCAGCTTATATATGTGTGTATGTAGGTTTCTGTCAATGACAGTGTACACCTTAGCTTCCCACTTGTCTGAAAGTTTTCTTTTTCGCCTTTATCCTTTTTTAGGAAGAAGCACCCTGTCTCCTTTGTTCCAGTGATTGCCTCTGAATTTTCTGTCATAGTTTTTGGTCTGTTTCTGTTGTTCCTTAACTGTATGCTGTTGAGCGACACTTGCTGCTTCATGGAGATGGGACATCAGTGTTTTGACATAGCTACAATAATCAACAACCACAGGATTCCTCGAAACATACTTGAACATTACATCAACAGGAAGTCTCGGAATGCAACCAAACATGAGCTGGAATTTGTGCATAGCCAGTAATCCCGTGTATAGTAGCATTGTAGACAAACATTAAGGTTTGTATCTACTGTGACCATTTGTCTTTTAGAGGGAGTAAGTAAAGCATATTTCCTACAGTTCAATTGAACCTTTCTGCTCCTCCATTCCCCATGGGATGGCATGCAGGTGTGTGTGACTTGGCGACACCAGAAAGCTTGAGAAGTTCTGCGATTAGCTCGCTCTCAAAACTGGCCCCTTGATCTGTGTGGATCTGCTCAGAAATTCCATAAACACAAAATCCGTCGTCCCATATCTTTCTGGCAACTTGCTTTGCCATTTGAATTGTGCATGGAAAGGCATGAAATAATTTGGTGCAGTGGTCTGTCAGAACCAATACATCCACTGAGGGCTGCTTGTTGTCCTCAGCACTCCAAAAATGGAGACATACTAACTCCATAGGTGCAGATGTTCTGATGCTTTCGAGGGGAGCTTGAGCTTGAGCAGACAGCTCAGGAGACTTAGCCAGAATGCATCTCCGACAGCACTTGACATACTTCTTCACATCATGCTCCATATTGGGCCAGAATATACGCTGCCTTGCCAAATTAAGAGTTCTAGCTTGCCCTTGTTGACCGGCAAGGTCATGCACACCACTCAATGCTTTCTCCTTCATACTTTGGGTCAGCACATACTGATATATCTTTTGTTTGCTCAAAGGGTCCTTTGTCACCCAGTAAAGCACTCCATCCCCCTCTCGTCTTGCAGGTCATCTTTTGCGGATCACGAACAGGATAACCTTTGAAATCGCAGGATCAAGTTCTTGACTCTGCTGAAGCTCTTCGAAATAGATCGCAGGAAGGGAGTCTTGGCCTGGAGATTTGAGTTGTTGCACAGACTGCACTAACTGTACAGCTGGAGCTTCGGTCACTGCATCTCACTGATAATAGACTTCACAGATCACTTTTAGTACGGCAGAGCCACGGGTTAAAGGACAGCTGTCGGACTGATTTAGAGAGATTTTCACAGCTTGCTTTTTCACTATGTGACGCTGGACTTTCAAGCAAAACAGATCTTGAATCCCATCTTATCCTATAGCATCAGCTTCAGCAAGCAGACTGCCATAGTATTCACTGATCAACCTGTGACTAACTAACTTGGCAAATGAGACCCTACTGAGGGCGTCAGCCACAATGTTCTTTGTCCCTGTGATCTTGCTCACGGGCGTGGAGTTTTGGTTTCATTATTATGTACCTGAGGGGATTATTATCAGTCCAAACTGTAAATGAATGCTGCTTGAGCCAGTGGCTAAACTTTTCACACACACTCCATTTAAAGGCCAAAAACTTGAGTCTGTGGGCAGGATATTTCTTTTATGAACCACAAATGATGGGATGTGCTCTATCTTCACCAGCAAGTATTTTAGACAGGACAGCCACAACCCGTCCAGGGAGGCATCGATTGACAGAATCAATGGCCTTGTAAAATCCGGATGAGCAAGAACAGCACAGTTTCAACAGAAATACTCATCATAAATGTAGATGATAATACAAGTTATACACATGGAATTATAGATATACCTCTCCTTAATGCAACCGCTGTGTCAGATTTTTTTTTTTACTTTACGGAAAAAGAAACCCATGCAATAATCTGTGATGGCGCTCGAAGTAAAAATCACAATAGCCGTGACGATGGCATCAACATAAACAAGAAATTACATGATAAATATTCCCTTACATTTGATGATCTACATCAGAAAGCACTCCAGGAATCCCAGGTCCACAATAAATGTTTGTTTTGTTCGATAATATCCGTTATTTATGTCCAAATACCTTCTTTTGTTAGCGCGTTTGGTATACATATCCAAACGCTCATTCTGGTCAGCGTTACATCGGACAAAAACTTCAAAAAGTTATATTACAGGTCGATGAAACATTTCAAACTAAGTACAGAATCAATCATTAGGATGTTTTTAACATATAGCTTCAATAAAGTTCCAACCGGAGTATTCCTTAGTGTCTTCATGAGCAATGGAACGCAAGTGGGTACCATGAGGAATAAGCGTGATCAGAAAATGGCTGCTTGATAGACACCTGATACATTCTGCTCCCATACACTCGCACAACACCATAGAAGTCTCATTAAAATGTATATTATTGGTTGAAATCTAGTGGAACCCCTAGGCAGTGCAACATCATTCATATCTCAAGGGGATTTCATTGGGGACTCTGGTGAATACATACAAAGCTCAGATTTCTCACTTCCTGTTTTGATTTCTCCTCAGGATTTTGCCTGCCATATGAGTTCTGTTATACTCACAGACATCATTCAAACAGTTTTAGAAACTAATAGAAACAATACTAATAATAATATGCATATATTAGCAACTAAGACTGAGGAGCAGGCCGTTTACTTTGGGCAACTTATTCATCCAAGCTACTCAATACTGCCCCCCAGCCATAATAAGTTAACAACTAATCCTTAACTTCTTATGGTATAGGGGACGCTTATACAGAGAAAATGAGGCGCGGCAAATTCAAATAAATTGATATGAAAATCAAACTTTCATTAAATCACACATGTAAGATACTCAATTAAAGCTACACTTGTTGTGAATCCAGCCAACACGTCAGATTTTTAAAAGGTTTTTCGGCGAAAGCATAAGAAACTATTAAATCAAATCAAATCAAATGTATTTATATAGCCCTTCGTACATCAGCTGATATCTCAAAGTGCTGTACAGAAACCCAGCCTAAAACCCCAAACAGCAAGCAATGCAGGTGTAGAAACACGGTGGCTAGGAAAAACTCCCTAGAAAGGCCAAAACCTAGCAAGAAACCTAGAGAGGAACCAGGCTATGTGGGGTGGCCAGTCCTCTTCTGGCTGTGCCGGGTGGAGATTATAACAGAACATGGCCAAGATGTTCAAATGTTCATAAATGACCAGCATGGTCGAATAATAATAAGGCAGAACAGTTGAAACTGGAGCAGCAGCACGGTCAGGTGGACTGGGGACAGCAAGGAGTCATCATGTCAGGTAGTCCTGGGGTATGGTCCTAGGGCTCAGGTCAGTTGAAACTGGAGCAGCAGCACGGCCAGGTGGACTGGGGACAGCAAGGAGTCATCATGTCAGGTAGTCCTGGGGCATGGTCCTAGGGCTCAGGTCCTCCGAGAGAGAGAAAGAAAGAGAGAAGGACAGAATTAGAGAACGCACACTTAGATTCACACAGGACACCGAATAGGACAGGAGAAGTACTCCAGATATAACAAACTGACCCTAGCCCCCTGACACATAAACTACTGCAGCATAAAAACTGGAGGCTGAGACAGGAGGGGTTAGGAGACACTATTATCTGACGATAGCACAACAGTAAACAAAGAGGGTAGCATATTTCAACCCTGCAGGCGCTACACAAAACGCAGAAATAAAATATAAAACATGCCTTACCTTTGACGAGCTTCTTTTGTTGGCACTCCAATATGTCCCATAAACATCACAAATGGTTATTTTGTTTGATTAATTCCGTCCCTATATATCCAAAATGTACATTTATTTGGCGCGTTTGATCCAGAAAAAAACAGCTTCCAAAATGCGCAACGTCACTACAAAATAAAAGTTGCCTATAGACTTTGCCAAAATATTTCAAACTACTTTTGTAATACAACTTTAGCTATTTTTAAATGTTAATAATCAATCAAATGGAAGACTGGTCTATCTGTGTTCAATATAGGAAGAAAACAAACCAAGCTACTTTTCAAGTCTTGCGCAACTCTCAACAGTGTTACACAGTTCCTAGTTGGCCCTACTTCTTCATTCACAAATGAATAACCTCAACCAAATTCCAAAGACTGGTGACATCCAGTGGAAGCGGTAGGAACTGAAAACAAGTTCCTAAGAAATATCGTTTGCCAATGAGAACGCAGTGAACAGACAGAGACCTCAAACAAAAAAATCTGAATGGGTAGTCCTCGGGGTTTTGCCTGCTACTTAAATTCTGTTATACTCACAGACATGATTCAAACAGTTTTAGAAACGTCAGAGTGTTTTCTATCCAAATCTACTAATAATATGCATATCTTATAGTCTTGGCATGAGTAGCAGGAAGTTGAAATTTGGCACGCTATTTATCCAAAAGTGAAAATGCTGCCGGAAATCATATTTCTTTGGGCTCACGTTTACTGAAGTTTATGTCCCCAAAAATGAAGCGAACTGTTGCATAGGCCCTGCGGCATTCGATTGTATCCATGCAGACCCAGTGGGGTAGTGTCCTCCTCACACAAAGGTATGTTGTAAAAGCCTGATGTCAAGTCCATTGTACTGAGGTAGGTATTGCCCCTTAGGGCTGCAGACAATCAGATTGGTGTGGAAGTGGGTGTGCATCTTTAAGTGTCCTTGCATTTAGCCATCTGAAGTCTGTACATATACAGAGCCCACCAACTTTCTTCCACACCATTACTAGAGGGAAGCATATTCGCTGACGGATTTCCTGATTATTTCCTGTTCCTCCATTTCCGTCAATACTTGTCATAGTTTCTAGTAGTGGGCAGGCGGATCCCTACAAATTGGTAGGTGAAACGGTCTGTCATCTATGAGCCAAATGTGATGCTCAAAGCCCTTGGATTCGCCACAATCCAGCTCTTGGAGAACACATCATTGTAGTTAATAAGTAACTGAACTAATTCCTCTCTTGTTGCTTAACTGATTTTATAGGGTTCGATGTCAACCTCTCCCAATCCTACATCTAGCAGTCTCTACTTCAAATCCACAGAGCCGGTTGTGATGGGCTGCTTCCCGAGAGTTTCCCCTTCCATCTTTCAGGAGCCTTGGAAAACTGTGAAGTCTTCCACAGCCAGACAGGGAGACACATTAGCCAGCTTGCAGTTTCTCTTTAGAATGATAGGTATGTGCGATAGGTTAGTGACTTTCATGGGCACCTACCTGTCGCCCCACATGGGTGTGATGACTCGGCCCACCATGATGTTTTGTGGCATGGTCTTGGATGAAGTGGGTTCGACCACAATAATGCTCCCTGGAGACATTAGCACACTGTTGGGAAGCCTCCCCCATACTAGATGTTCTTGTTTAGCAAGGAGTGTGACAGCCTGGTTGAGGGTGACTGTCCATATTTTTCCTGGCATTTCTTCACTCGGCCAATATGTCAGGCTAGTCATCATGATCAAGAAGTATTCAACTGCAGGTGATAGCTGTGAAGTACAGTACATTCTGATTTGAGTGTCCAGTACTCCAAAATAATTGTTGTTTATTTCTTTTGTATTATCTTTTACCAGATCTAATGTGTTATATTCTCCTACATTTCTTTCACATTTCTACATGCATATCATTGCTTCAGGGCCTGAGCCCAGTTAGATTTGGGTATGTCATGATCCAAACCCATTCTGGTGCTGCACAATATGCGTAAGGACAGGAACCAGCGGGTGACACTATCAATCGTGTCCTTACCTCTTGCCATCCACACAAGAGGGGCATGGTCAGTGATTAGGGTGAACTTCCTCCCAAGGAGGTAATTCTTTAGGGTGTCCAGTGCCCACTTCACTGCGAGGCACTCCTTCTCGACAATCGAGTATTTCTTCTCCCTCGGGAGGAGCTTCCTGCTGACATACATGATGGGGTGCTCCTCACCTTCCAGCTCCTGTGACAAAACTGCCCCTACCCCTGTGTCAGACACGTCTGTCTGGACCAGGAGCCTTATTGAGAAGTCCGGGGTGACCAGTACCGGGTGCGAACATAGCGCATCCTTCAGGTCCTGGAACGGCGCCTCTGTGTCCTTCATCCATCGCACCATCTGGGGTAGTCGTGCCTTTGTTAAGTCTGTGTGGGGAGAAGCTATTGCTGCAGAGTTAGGGACAAATCTACTGTAGTACCCTGCTAACCCCACGAAGGACTTCACCTGCCTCTTGATTCGGGGAACCGGCCATCACCTAATGGCAGCGATATTTTTCCTCTTGGGGTTTCACATTTCCCCTCCCAATCTAATATCCCAGGTACTCCACCATGGCGTAGCCCAGCTTGCACTTGTGGGGGTTCGCGGTCAGGCCTGCATCCCTTAGCGAATCAACCACGGCCTGTAGCTTACAAAGCAGAGACTCCCAAATGTCACTGTGCACAATGATGTCATCCAGATAAGCAGCTGCGTACTCACTATACCCCTTCATCAGGACGTACCTCGCCATCACCAAGCGGTCGATCAGTTTGTCCACCCGGGGCATGTGGTAGGCATTGAAATTACTGACCTCGTTCAGGCCCCAGAAGTCATTACAGAAACGGACGGTTCCATCCATTTTTGGAACCAGCACTATGGGGCTAGACCACTCACTGTGTGACTCCTCCAGTACTCCCATTTCTAACATTGTCATCACTTCCCGCTGGACCGCCACCCTCCGGGCTTCTGGTATCCGGTATGGACGTTTACACCCTTTTTCTCCTAGACGGGTGTGGATCTGATGTTCCACGAGATCCCGGCACCTCGGAAAACAGCCGAATTCCGCTGGACCAACTCTCTGAGTTATTGTTGTTGGGTTGGGCTGAGATCTTCCCCCATTGCAACTTTGACCGAGGGCAGGCCATGCTGTGGCCATGGCCACGTTATGCACAGCGCCTCGCATACGTGCAATTTCTTCAGTAAGTTCACATGGTAAAGCTGGAGGGGTTTTCTACGCCCTGGTTGGCGGATCTTATAGTTGACGTCGCCTACCCGTTCAACAATGTCATAGGGCCCATGCCACGTAGCCAGGCATTGACTCTCCGTTGTAGGGATCAGCACCAAGACCTTCTCACCAGGTTGGAACTCTCGTGGTTGGGCCCCCCGATTGTAGACGCGCTCCTGGGCACATTGCGCCTGGGCCATGTGCTCTCTCACCACAGGCCAAATCGCAGTCATCCTCTCCCTCATCTCCTCCACATGTTCTACTATGCTGCGAAGGGGGGTCAGCTGCTCTTCCCAGACCTCCTTGGCTAGGTCCAGCAGCCCGCGGGGCCGACAGCCATGCAGGAGTTCAAAGGGGGAGAACCACTTGGATGCTTGGGGTATCTCATGCAATGAAAACATCAGGTGGGGCAGAAGCTGGTGCCAGTTCCTCCTATCTCTCTCGATGACCTTCAGCATCTGTTTTAGGGTCTTATTGAAGCGTTCCACCAGCCCGCGCATTTGTGGATGGTACACACTGGTTGCAGACATCATTCATCACAGGAGACATGAACGTGGTGCCCTGGTCTGTCAGGATTTCCGCCGGAATACCCACCCGGCTAAATAAATGGAAGAGCTCCCGTGCGATACCTTTTGCTGCCGCCATGTGTAGCGGGATTGCCTCAGGATACCGGGTAGCGTAATCCATGATTACCAGGATGTATTGGTGTCCCATCGCGGTCTTCACCAACAGACCCACCAGATACATTGCCACCCGCTCAAATGGCACTCCTATAATGGGC
The DNA here is from genome assembly GCF_013265735.2 of Oncorhynchus mykiss. Taxonomy (NCBI): domain Eukaryota; kingdom Metazoa; phylum Chordata; class Actinopteri; order Salmoniformes; family Salmonidae; genus Oncorhynchus; species Oncorhynchus mykiss. Next base: position 27,094,780 of record NC_048569.1, on the reverse strand, counting down.
AAGGGAACCAAAGGGTTTCGATAATGCACCCTCGGAGCTGTGATCTGGCACTCCAGGCAACTACGGCAGTAGTCCTCCATGGCGCGCTTGACTCCGGTCCAGTGGAACCGGTTCCCGATCCGCTCCCTGGTTTTCGCCATCCCCAGGTGTGCCCCAAGCAGGTGGGTGTGGGCAAGCTGCAACACAGTCCTAACATACTGTCTGGGTATGTCTCCCCATTATGCTTTAATACCTGATACAATAAATTATACTTGATTGAGAAATGGGGTAAGCGCCAAACACTTACCCCAGGTAACAGTACGCCATCCACCACAATCACCTGGCCCCTAGCGTTCTGGAGATTGGGGTCTTCTAACTGGGCTTTCCCGAACTGACCTGTGAGGATTTCCTGTGTCGGGAGGTCCATCTAGGGCCTCTACCTCCATTAAGGGGAGCCTGAGGTCTTTATCGCACAGTGGCTCGCTTGCCCGAGCAGGGTCGTCTCCCTCCTCCGGGTCCGACTCGGGCCAAGTGGACACCTCTCATGGCGGGGGTTGGGTTGCACAAGCCACCTACTTTTTTCCTTTTCTTCCTACCTCCCGTGCTCGCCTCCCCAGGACCTTCTTCCACCGTGCCTGGAAGAGAGGGCAGTCTCGACCAAGGAGAATGGACACGGGTGGGTTAGGAACAGCTCCCACGTGCATCTGGCACTCCCCCCTTGGGGTGGTTATCCTCACTGGCACTGTTGGGCACCTCTTCGTGTTGTCATGTACACAGGACACTGTCACCTCCTACAGGACACCTCGTCCCCCGGTTCCTCCTTCCCCTCTCGTGTGAGCCACTGCGGGTGGGCCAGGGTCACCATGCTGCTCGAGTCAAGCAGAGTGCTGGTGTCGATGCCATTGATTCGCACAGGCACCATCAAAGGGACCATCTCGGTGTGCGCCCAACAGAAGGTGACATAACTCACCATCGGGGTTACCCCAGACCTGGGGGATGCGGAGGGCATGGCCTCCTCCCGGCCGGGACAGCTCCACGTGAGGTGCCCCGGCTCACCGCACTCATAGCAGCATCTCTGATCTGGGTCCAGCAGCCGCCGACATTGTCGGTTTTAGTCCCCCTCCCGCTTCACAGCTTCGGCTGGTTCCGTCCAGGCCCCATTTAGCTCCTCAACTCTCTTTGTCTTGTTCGTCCCCATCGTGGCGTCTCCTCTCTCCGCTCGGGCCCCTCTCAGCTGTTCCTGGGTGATCTGGTGAATTTCCACCGTGGTCAGCAATTCCTCGAGGCTCTGGGGGTTCTGCATGCTCACCGTCTTCTTCATCTCATATGGCAGGGCCCGAAGGTATTTATCCAGGACGAGCTTGTCGAGCATCAGGAGGGACGGTACTTCCATCAGTAGCAAGCCCTTGGTCAGGCGCACCAGGTCGCTCATCTGAGCCCGGGGGGAAAGGGTGGGGTCAAAGGCCCAGTCCTGGACCAGTTGTGCATGGCGTGCGAGATTGAACCCATAACGGCTCAGTATCTCCTGTTTGAGTCCCTCAATTTGCTGCCTGGTCAGTGTTCAAATTAGTAGGCCTTCTGGGCCTTCCCAGAGAGGTAGGGTGCCAACATGCTGGTCCACTTGGGCTTGGGCCATCCTTCCCGCTGTGGCGTCCTCTCAAAGGTGCACAAATACGGGCCAGACTCCTGAGCCCTCCCAACCTTCAACTGGGCTACCTCAGCTACCAGTCTGTGGTTTTCTTGGTGCTGCTCCTCCAGTGCTTGCTCCTGGAGAGCCTGTTGCTTCTGCTGGCTGAGGATGAACTGAGCCACTAGCTCCTCCATGGTAAACTTCGTACGCTCGACTTTAGTCCGCAAAAACAACTTTACTAAGACAGAAAGTAAATATAACAAAGAAAATCACTTAGGGTTCGCTCTGTCCTTCTTCTCTACATTTGCTTGGTATCGGTCTCTCCCCCTCCTCTCCCGCAGTGTGCCACCGTGCTCCTTTTATTTAGCCTCCACGGCTGGTTGGCACTTTCCTCTAATTACCTCCACTTAGAGCTGTCCGTGTCAGTGTGCCCAGCTCCCGTATTCTCAGCCAACGTTGCCTCACATACCTCCCCTCTATTACCATCCCCCGGGGTAGACCTCCTGGGATACCACAAACACAATAGACAAATCTGTATACAGTGTGTGCAAATGAAGTAAGGAGGTAAGGCAATAAATAGGCCATAGTGGCTAAGTAATTACAATTTAGCAATTTACACTGGAGTTATAGACGTGCAGATGAGGATGTGCAAGTAGAAATACTGGTGTGCAAAAGTGCAGAAAAACAAAAACAAATATGGGGATGAGGTAGGTAGTTGGTTGGATGGGCTATTTCAGATGGACTGTGTACAGCTGCAGTAATCGGTAAACTGCTCTGACAGCTGATGCTTAAAGTTAGTGAGGGAGATATAAGTCTCCAACTTCAGTGATTTTTGCAATTCGTTCCAGTCATTGGCTGCAGAGAATTGGAAGGACAGGCAGCCAAATGAGGTGCTGGCTTTGGGGATGACCAGTGAAATATACTTGCTGGAGCACATGCTACGGGTGGGTGCTGCTATGGTGACCAGTGAGCTGAGATAAGGCGGAAAGACTTATAGATGACCTGAAGCCAGTGGGTTTGGCGACAAATATGTAGCGAGGACCAGCCAACGAGAGCATACAGGTCGCAGTGGTGGGTAGTATATGGGGCTTTGGTGACAAAACGGATGGCACTGTGATAGACTGCATCCAATTTGCTGAGTAGAGTGTTGGAGGCTATTTTGTAAATGACATCGCCAAAGTCAAGGATCAGTAGGATAGTCAGTTTTACGAGGGTATGTTTGGCAGCATGAGTGAAGGAGGCTTTGTTGTGACATTTTCACTTAGGGGTGTAGTCACTTTTGTTGCCAGCGGTTTAGACATTAATGACTGTGTGTTGAGTTATTTTGAGGGGACAGAAAATTTACACTGTTATACAAGCTGTACACTCACTACTTTACATTGTAGCAAAGTGTCATTTCTTCAGTGTTGTCACATGAAAAGATATACTCAAATATTTACAAAAATGTGAGGGGTGTACTCACTTTTGTGATATACTGTATGTACGTTTTAAATACCTTATTTACATAAGTATTCAGACTCTTTGCTATGAGACTCAAAATTGAGCTCAGGTACATCCTGTTTCCATTGATGATCCTTGAGATGTTTCTACAAATTAATTGGAGTCAACCTGTGGTAAATTAAATGAATTGGACACCTGTCTATATTAGGTCCCACCGTTGACAGTGCATGTCAGAGCAAAAATCAAGCCATGAAGTCAAAGGAATTGTCCATAGAGCTCCGAGACAGGATTGTGTCGAGGCACAGATCTGGAGAATGGTATCAAAAAATGTCTGTAGCATTGAAGGTCCCCAAGAACACAGTAGCCTCAATAATTCTTAAATGGATGAAGTTTGGAACCACCTCTTCCTAGAGCTGGCCACCTTGCCAAACTGAGCAATCGGGAGAGAAGGACCTTGGTCAGGGAGGTGACCAAGAACCCAATGGTCACTCTGACAGAGCTCTAGAGTTTCTCTGTGGAGATGGGAGAACCTTCCAGAAGGAAAACCATCTCGGCAGCACTCCACCAATCAGGTCTTTATGGTAGAGCGGCCAGACGGAAGCCACTCCTCAGTAAAAGGCACATGACAGCCCGCTTGGAGTTTGCCAAAAGGCACCTAAAGACTCTCACACCATGAGAAACAAGATTCTCTGGTCTGATAAAACTAAGATTGAACTCTTGGGCCTGAATGCCAAGCCCGTCACCATCTCTGTGGTGAAGCATGGGGGTGGCCGCATCATGCTTTGGGGGTGTCTTTCAGTGGGAGACTAGTCAGGATCGAGGTACAGATGAACGGAGCAAAGTACAGAGATATCCTTGATTCCAGCCAGAGCCTGGACTTGAACTTCTCTGGAGAGACTTAAAAATAGCTGTGCAGCAACGCTCCCCATCGAACCTGACAGAGCTTGAGTGGATCTGCAGAGAAGGATGGGAGAAACTCCCCAAATACAGATGTGCCAAGAACCTGACAGAGCTTGAGAGGATCTCCAGAGAAGAATGGGAGAAACTCCCGAAATACAGATGTGCCAAGCTTGTAGAGTCATACCCAAGAAGACTGGATGCTTTAATCGCTGCCAAAGGTCCTTCAACAAAGTACTGAGTAAAGGGTCTGAATACTTGTGCAAATGTTATATTTCAGTTTTTTATTTGTTATAAATTTGCAAAGAAATCTAAAAACTTTTGCTTTGTCATTATGGGGTATTGTGTGTAGATTGATGGACAAAAAAAACAATTGAATCAATTTTAGAATAAGGCTGTAACCTAACAAAATGTGGAAGAATACGATCTGAATACTTTCCGAAGGCACTGCACTGCACTGTAGTGCAACAACACTAAATCAACGACAATATCATTTTTGCCCATCTTTTTTGTGCATTTGTGAACATTTGCTAACATGTGCATTCAAAAGACCAGAGCACACATAAACACATACAGTACCTCTTCTCATCACGCTTTGAGCAAAGTGAGAAGTAAAAGCATGGCTCCCGTTGATGACATCACAACATCAACACAATTTAGAAAATAAACACAATAAAATAGTTCAGTCTTTAAAGTAGTGTAATACATTTTAAAATAACCTTAAAATAATACATGAAAATAAATATGAGGGATTTTCTGTGAAAAGCACGTTTTACACCTGTTACATTGGCATGGTGGAATGTAATAAATGAAGAGGTGTGTGTGTGTGTGTGTGTGTGTGTGTGTGTGTGTGTGTGTACGTGTCCATCGACAAAGTAATGACTCCACCAGGTGTATGCGTGTACGTTGTTGTTGCACAGTAGCGAGACGGTTTTAATTTCTATGGACTCTGGAGGTCAGTCTGACAATGTGCCCCGTATTGGACTTGCTCGTGAGGCATTCAATCTATTTATAAAGGAACCTCTTTTCTGGTTAGTGTGGCACGTTTCAAAACTTTTGCATCTATTCAGCCCACTCTCCTGTCTCCTCTCTCCCCTAATCCTGTATTGTATTGGTGTTCAGAGGGTTGATGTGGTGCAGCCAATTGGTTAAAGAGTCACAGCAGTCAGTGTGAACCTATCCTTTCACTTCCTGTCCAGCTAGAGCGCGGCCACATCCAATATTTCCTGATGGGCCCGCAGAGAAGATGAAAGGATTCGGTTTTAAGAGAGGTACCGGCCCTCCCACCAAACAGAGACGGTAGCCGTACAATGGATTGCAGCGCCTTACAGCAGGTTAATCTAATTTAAGAGAAAGGAGGAAGAGGGTGAGAAGGGAGGAGAGTGTTCACTTCCATCTGCGGTGAATGCAATTTAGCTAATTCACTGGGGTGGTGGTCGTGGTAAGCCTCTTGATACAGGGAGTTATTGCTCATGGAGTAATGCCAAGGAACTAGGATTGGATAGGACAGGGTTTCCTGTTGACCTTTGAACTCAGATCATATGACCCTCATACCACTGCCTCTGGGCTCCCAGTGGTCCAATGCCGTGGCCCGTGAGAGAGGCTTCCATCTCTCCCAGAGGCAGCCCCTCATAATAGAATGTCATCCTCTCAGACCTCCCACTCAACTATCCCTCAGAGGATCTCCAGTGCACTCCTCCCCACTTTAATATTCCACCACAGCACACCCCCAACTTCAAACAAATAAACAGTGGGTGTTGCGGCCTGTGTAGGCTTGATTCTGATTGGCAGCTTTAATCAGCTACATTTGATCATTACTTCCCAAAATGGGCCTTGGCTTTAATGCCGTAACCTCTACCACTGAGGCAGACAACAGCGGCAAACAATAACAATAAGCAATAACAGAGTCCTGTCACTGAGCTGCAGTACTTTCGGACAGGATATTGTCTTTCGTAGTGTCACTGACACAGAGAGCGACCCGTTCCCACTGCGCGCTCCATTTAGGGCTATAGTGGTATAAACACGCCCTACTGGCTGCAGTTAAAACACAGTCTAATGGGATCTTCTGGCCAACTCATCAATGTTAACGACAGGACGCAGAGCTAAAATTAATTTTCCACACAAAAGAGCCTGTAGAAAGTGCGGTCCCGTGCAGACATGGCTGCTGAGAGTTTAACGGCTGTAGCCATATTTAATTAGAGAGCCCGGCCCAGGGATAGAGCTCGTGTTCCTGGTTAAACAAGCCAGTTTATGCCGCCAGCCTGCTTCATGTACCGTGGACTGGGGGTCACAGACCGGTCTGGGCTGTGGTGGGCTGGTCTGGGGCTCCCTGTGTGGGTGGCATGTGTGGCTGGTGTATTTTGGTCTGGGCCGAAGTCACATGTAGGTGTGAAATGAGCGCATTGAGGGAGGATCAAAAATACACATGAAACACAGATTGTGTGGCTGGCCCCGTGCACCTGTCTCACCTCAGCTCCCGTGTCGTCTGAAGGGAGAGTTCAAAGTTCACATCTGACAGGATTAGAGACAGTCTCGTGCAGGGGACCAGACATAGCAAACCTAATGTTTTGACTATCTTCAGCCTATGTTCGGAAAACAATCTGAACAGTGTATCCGTAGAGGTTTATTGAGTAATTCATGGAAAACCCCATCTCAGGATGAGATCTCTCAGTTTAACACTGTAGTGATCCATTTATTAAGTGTTGTTTTCTTTACTCTGTGTTGTTACTAATCAATCTCCCTGATTTCCCACTGCAATTACACCCAAATAACATCTTTTTTCACAGCCAACATTCAGAGAAACTGGTAATCATGGTCTGATTGTTCATTCAGATACCTCATTGGCCTAGCACTTTATGGCTACATTTTTGTGATTGGTGAGGAATTTAGAGTGGGTGGAGCTGAGGGTTGATTATACAATTGTTATTTATCCTATTTATCACCAATGACATGTTAATCTCCATCAAGGAGTTGGGGAAAGTACAAACGCTGTTCCTCAGCGTTAAGTATTCCTGTTTCAAAAAGGGAAACACGTTTCTATTCATTGAAGTGGCTGCATTCTCCATGCAAGAGGTTGTTGTTGAGGACGAGGGTACTTTTACAGTTTGACCCTTTGCAGCTCTTTTGTTGGGCTTTAATACGTTTGGCACGCACTGGCACTGGGGTCCTCAATAGACAGAGAAATTGATCTGTTTTTTGTAAAGTGAGCTCTGGATAGGCGTCCTGGGTTTCAATGCCTTTGTGGAGCTAATTTTAGGCAAGCACTCTGCGAGCTGCTTAGAGGGTCTACTACTGGCCAGGCATTCAGGAGGGGAAGCGCTCCCATCGCCTCTCAATGTCTCCCCGTGGCTCCCCGTTACTCCTCCACTCCCCTCTATGGACCACAGAAATACCCCATTGTTCCCAAACTCAAGACAAGCCCTTGTCCCACTTTGGACTTGGTTATTCTGCCAGGCAGATGGAGCGGGTGTAGTCAGTTGTGACCCCTAAACACGCAACTCAGCAGGATTCAATCACCCCAAATAGACTGAATACCATTCAAACACTAAACAGGGATATCTTTATATCTGATGGGGGGGGGGGGGGGGGGGGGGTCGGTCCAGAGTTTTAGAGCAGAGAATTGTAACTTGGTTGCATAATCTATTTTGAATGGATAAGAAAAAAGCACTTCTCACTTCTGATCAAAAAGCACAGCCTGTTTCTCAAAGGTTACTTTATGGTGTTTCAATAAGAAAGTAGCCCTTTTTTCTCATACTTATGAAATATAGTTATCTTAAAATACATTTTGGCTTCTTTTTATTCCCTTTCCATGCCACAGTACAAAAGGCTTTCACTCTTGTTTTTTAAAAGCCCACTGCAGTAAAAGTGTTATTGGTTGGAGTGACTAATTAGTGGAGAGGAAAATGGATTCAAAGTTTGTGTTTTGTGGGTTGGTGTGCTCTCTTTGAAAGCCCTCCAACCCTTATGTATGTGGGGCTGGCATCATGGGATTCTTGTTCAACTGGATTAAATCACTGTGTGAATGTTTGAATACCAACATAAGTGAAATGTGGGCATTTGTGCATATTGAAATAGAAATGTGTATAGTTATCCATATGTAATTGTTTTAATCTCAACATAAGGGAGGACTATCAGAGCAGAGCAACAATGGGCTGGGGGTGAGATTTACCCAATGTCATGGACTTAATTGAGAAAGGCATCAGTAATGTTTGTTATCACAATGAGTATCATATTATTCATGAGCACCATCTCAGTAGCATCAGCAAAGCATGCCTTTTCATTGGCCTCTTAAAAGCATGATTTACCATTCTTTCCTGTTTTATTTTTTAATGGGGTTAGTAGTCAGGTGACCTTCTCTTACACACCTGTTGTGACCAAGGTGACACCTACCATCTTTAAAGGCCCAGTGCAGTCAAAAACATTGTCCTGTGCTATATATACTGTATATACACACAACCGTTAAAAGGTTTGGGGTCACTTAGAAATGTCCTTGTTTTTGAAAGAAAAGCACATTTCTCGCATGGAATAGCCTTCATTTCTCAGATCAAGAATAGACTGACGAGCTTCAGAAGAAAGTTATTTGTTTCTGGCCATTTTGAGCCTGTAATTGAACCCACAAATGCTGATGCTCCTGATACTCAACTAGTTTAAAGAAGGCCAGTCTTGCTTCTTTAATCAGAACAGCAGTTTTCAGCTGTGCTAACCTAATTTTCAATGGGTTTTCTAATTATCAATTAGCCTTTTAAAATTATAAACTTGGATTAGCAAACACAACGTGCCATTGGAACACAGGAGTGATGGTTGCTGATAATGGGCCTCTGTACACCTATGTAGATATTCCATAAAAAATCTGCCGTTTCCAGCTACAGCAGTCATTTACAACATTAACAATGTCTACACTGTATTTCTGATCAATTTGATGTTATTTTAATGGACAAAAAAATCTAAAACAAGGACATTTCTAAGTGACCACAAACTTCTGAACGGTAGTGTATTTTTCCACACTATGAGGTTGGAATAATACTGTCAGATTGGGAGCATTATGATAATGCCCTTTTAGTGTTAGCGTGTTAGACCACTACCAGACAGTCCTATTATTACTTGTAAAATTACACTTTGCTTAGAAGCAATTTTTGTTTATTTTTGACCATTTTAATTATTTTAATTGTTTTATTTATTTATTTCACCTTTATTTAACCAGGTAGGCTAGTTGAGAACAAGTTCTCATTTGCAACTGCGACCTGGCCAAGATAAAGAAAAGCAGTTCAACACATACAACAACACAGAGTTACACATGGAATAAACAAACATACAGTCAATAACACATTAAGTCAATAACACCCCTCTGTTACCATCCCCCGGGGTAGACCTCCTGGGATACCACAAACACAATAGACAAATCTGTATACAGTGTGTGCAAATGAAGTAAGGAGCAATAAATAGGCCAATAGCGGCGAAGTAATTACAATTTAGCAATTTACACTGGAGTGATATACTGTATGTGCAGATGAGGATGTGCAAGTAGAAATACCGATGTGCAAAACAAAAACAAAAACAAATTATGAGGATGAGGTAGGTAGTTGGTTGGATGGGCTTTTTACAGATGGGCTGTGAACAGCTGCAGCGATCGGTTAGCTGTTCTGACAATTGAAAACAATAACAGTAAGGTACTTAATTGTTACCCAGAAATGATTTGATATTGTAATAAAAACCTCTGCATTGGACCTTTAAAGTCCAATCACCTCCACAACTATGGTACCTATACCTTGCTCAGATAGCATGACAAGCTTGCAGATTTGGATGACTTTCTCGCCTCATCCTGACTCTCACAAACCTGCCGTTTTTTCTCCACTTGTAGAAATAGTCAGATTAAGTGAGGAGGAGAGAGAGAGAGGTAGAGTAGGGTGACTCATCATCTCTGTTCACAAAATGCCCCAATTACCGTATTCCCTGAAGAGATGTGCATCGTCCCACTCCCCTCCCTCGACTCCCCTCCAGCTCTTCCAGATACAGAAAGACTGTAGTCAGCTGCACCTTAAAAAACAAGACATTCTGGTTCTATGTGGAAATCATAGGGGACGTTTGCACTGACACAAAATGTTCCAATTATTACATTCCCGACAGACCACTGCTTTAAGTCTCGTTATCCATGGGATTCACCATGAGTTACTTCCAATACAAAGCTTCATGAGATTCTTCGATGTATAGATGTGTTCGCTTTTGTTCTTGATGTATGAGTGTCGTTGTGATCAATCGCTCAAGTGCTGTACTGTACAGACCACATGCCCGATACAGCCTCATGTTAAATAAATGGATTTGAATGGGCAATTAAAGTTGCCTGTTGAATAAGTTTTGCCCTTGACTTGAGAATGTGTATTGACGATTAAGATACATTTTATAAAAAAATACAAAAAGAGGCTTATGAATCGGGTTACTGACATTTCTGACTGAATTTATGAGATCAAGAGAAAGGAGATGCCCAAAAACCCTTATTTATGTCCAAAAGCGAAGACTGCTCTCCTTTCTTTAGATCCTACCTTGCAGTACACCATTACAGGACAGAGGATGACCAGAAACACTCCTTATGACAAAGTAGAAAAGTTATTGTAGACAAGTGGCCTTGATTCTACCAGGACTCTGAGTACACTGCCACTGTCCCATTTCTGACCTGATCTAACCGTTTCAGCATGTGGTGATTGCCAGCAATGGGGTTTGATTCTATTTATCTGTGTCTCATTCTAAATGGAAATGCAATCAAACGAAAATGAACACAACACAATTGTGTGCATGAATCAGCTGCATTTACTTGACTGTGGAACCTAGAGTTGATTACAGGGGGAGAGTTTAAAGAGACATATCTGATTGCTATGCTGTCTGGTTATAAGGAGCAGTTTGAAACTTAGCTGTTGGGTTGAGGAGGGGCCAGACCTCTGCAAAACCCAGGGGGAGACTGTCACTGACTGATACTGCGTGTCTCTGTAATTCAATGCCCGGGCAGAGAAGAAAATCCTTAGCTTTCTTTTATAATAGATGGATAGTTATGTCTTTGCATGGATCATTTTTCCAATGGCCTTGCCGGTGGAAAGGAGCATTTGACAATGGTTGTCCCCACAATGCCTTCACAAGCTTTCTCTGCCTGGTCTAGATGCGGAACGGTTTGCGGCGCAGCCTGTCACAATGGTGTCCCTAGGCAGGATAAGAGGAGCAGCCAAAACTCTCCTCTGATCCTATTGATGTCTGAGCTTAACTCTAATTGAGGAGGTACTCGCTCAGAGTGCATAGAGCTGCCGATTCCAAGCCGCCCGCTTCCCACCAGCTCCGACTCAGAGCACAGTCAGAAAAACATGTCATTTTTATGTCCCAGAAGCCTTGTGGCGTCGACGATTTTTAACATATACATTTTAATTTGTGAGGAATGACCTCAATGACTTGATGCGGAGTGCGTCGGGGGTTCGTGGAGAAGGCAGGATTCAGACAGTTTAGGGAATGAAGTAAAATGGCAAATGAGACATGGATGGGGTGTTTAGTCTGGTAAAGTAGGACACATGCAGCTGTTAGAGGGAAATGCACTCACACACACAGAGTTACTAATTAATGGACTGGGTTGGCCAACCAAAGCCTGAGTATGGCCTGAGTGTGTTTTATTGAAGTTTAGAGGAGAGGCTGTTTGTTTGTGTTTGTGCATTGTTATATTATGATGATAGTTGACATTTCTAGTGGATTGTTAATAGGCAGGAAGGTGTGGAGAGGAGAGAGGCTTTTCAAATTCACAGTGAGGATCTCCTTCAGTCGTGTGACCAGGCTCTTTGGGGCCGCTGAAGGCTACTGGATGCTACTTGAAGCAAAACACAGCTCGTGAATCACTTTAATTAAAAATACCAGCTCTGTTTATGTATTGTGTGTGTGTGTGTGTGTGTGTGTGTGTGTGTGTGTGTGTGTGTGTGTGTGTGTGTGTGTGTGTGTGTGTGTGTGCGTGTGCGTGTGCGTGTGCGTGTGTGAGAGAGAAAACATTTACTGTTCTGGTAATGTTTTCTTTTTAGGTTTCAGGAAGATTCTAAGAACATTTTACTCTGGTTCGTTGAATGTTCTCCTGTGAGGTTTTATTAACTCTGGAGGTTTTTAATAACTTCCTTAAAACTTTCCCTGAATGTTTCAATAAGACTTTTAATAACACTGCTAGCTTATTTTGAGTTAACTTTTTTTTAAACTCCATGCACAGATAGGACACATGGAAATTCATTTCCTTAAGGTGTACGCATAAATACGTTTGGTTTGCTCCTAGCAGAACTCGGATAGGTGAAGCGACCGGCTGTGCTCTCATACTCCCTAAACACCTTTGCTTGAAAAGGGAGAAATATGCAGAAATATTTCTGGTGTTTGTCCCTCTTGAACCACTGTAGCAACAACATAGCCAGAAACATGACCTCAAAATAGTCTGAATTCATCTAAGATAAATCAAGAAATCTGTCATTAACATTTTTAACGTGAAGTCATGCAATTTTACATCTAGCTAAAATGTTTGGTGCAGTATTTCTCAAGTGAAAGAATGTACATCAAAACTAGTCATCTCTTGATGAATGACAAGAAACACTTCATGTTCCCACTCCTACTAGAAGTACTGTTGACCAATCACCGAGGAAGGGGTGTAGACTTCGGCTAACAAACTTCGACAGCCCCCCAAAACACCTGCTGAAGACCAAAACGAAATGTAAATGTAGTCATAATATATGGCTGAACTGTTTAGACTGGGAAGCACATGGTGAACTTTAGGCATTAGTCATGTGAACACGTCTTTTTTATTGTGACACAGCATAAGTGAGATTCAAACCTATAATATTCTGTTCTCTCCATGGAATTAGTCCACTGCGCCACCAGAATTAAGCTAGCATCATGTTTTTTTACGCATACAAAGTTGTTCATTTTAGTCTATTCAAACAGAGCCCATTTCAAAGGAAACAAGCACTCATTAAGATCAGGTGTGGACAATTAGAGGACGCGGCCAACACACCTGAACACACTTAACAAGATAGAAGATAGAGAGAGTTTTGTTGATACTGAGAACGTAATGTATATGTTTAAAATAACATTCTTAGAACGTTCTCTGAATGTTAATTAAAATGCTCTTGTTGTTTCTATGGAAATTTTTCTTCATGATCTGAGAACGGAATTTATAACTTATTGATGTTAAGTTAATGTGTACAAATATATTTTTTTAAACATTCCCAGAATATTGCCAAATAACTGACGTAAAAGAGAGCCATATGTAACGGATGTGAAGCGGCTAGCTTAGTTAGCGGTTCGCGCTAAATAGCGTTTCAATCGGTGACGTCACTTGCTCTGAGACCTTGAAGTAGTAGTTCCCCTTGCTCTGTGGAGCGATGGGCTCCATGTGGCTTTTGTGGAGCGATGTGGCTTTTGTGGAGCGATGGGTAACGATGCTTCGTGGGTGTCAGTTGTTGATGTGTGCAGAGGGTCCCTGGTTCGCGCCCGGGTATGGGCGAGGGGACGGTCTAAAGTTATACTGTTACACATACATTATCTGAACGTTCTGAGATCATCACTTAAGTCACACCATTTTTTAGAAATTTCCCAGGATGAAGTTAAATATGATGTTGAATGGAACCACATGGGAACTTGTGTGAAATGTTCTGTGTGTCAAACCAGTTGGAGAATGTTCCTAGAATATTACCAGTTGAAATTAAACATTTAGGAAACATTCTGTTAAAGTCATTAAAAAATATATATTAATCAGTGTTTTGTTTTTTTAAGTTCCTTAAATGTGCCGAGGAAGGCCCTAAAAATTGTCAAAGACTCCAGCCACCCTAGTCATAGTCTGTTCTCTCTGCTACTGCACGGCAAGCAGTACCGGAGAACCAAATCTAGGTCCAAAAGGCTTCTTAATAGCTTCTACCCCCAAGCCATAAGACTGCTGAACAGCTAATCAAATGGCAACCTGGACAACTTGAATTGACCCCCCCCTCCCCCCTTTTTTACGCTGCTGCTACTCTCTGTTTATTATCTGCGTTGTCATTTTAGCCCTACCTACATGTATATAATGCCTCAATTACCTCGACAAACCTGCACATTGACTCATTATTTAGATTTTATTGTTGCTATTTCATTTTTTACTTTAGTTTATTAGTGAATATTATTCTTAACTCTTATTTTTCTCAACTGCATTGTTGGTTAAGGGCTTGTAAGTAAGCATTTCACAGGAAGGTCTACACCTGTTGTATTCGACGCATGTGACAAATAACATTTGACTTGATAAGATTTTGAGAAAGTTCCCAAGCCAAGCAACTTTCCTGCACCATTCCCAGTAAATTTTGAGAAGGTCGTATGCAAAAGAACCATAGGACAACCAAGTTCTCACCAAGCTCTCACCAAGTTCTCAGAACGTTATGTGCTAGCTGGGGTGTGTGCACGGGTGCGTGCATCAGACAGAGAGAGTATATTTTACCCAATATGATTGAAAAACCTCACTGTTGTATCCAAAAAATGCACAGTTTAAAATATTCACAATTCAAATATTCAACAGCCATTGAATTAGGAAGTCTCAATGCATGTGTTTTAGTAGCATAACCATCTAGCATTTTAAGCAGGGACACAGAGTGATTACTGAAGAAACTACTCTGACTGAAGTGAAGTTGAAGGAACACATTTGAAAACTTGTCAAATGCTTGCAGAAACTGTCACTTGCTGCACTTATTGTACTTAACAGGGTGTCCTCCTCTCCATAGTGCATTTCTTTGCTTTTGAAGTTGAGGTGGTGACATTGAATGAAGGAAAGGTCTAATTAGAGTTCTGTGAGTGCTGTCCCAGAACAGAGAGGTATGACTGACTCACAGCATAGGAAGCCAGAATCCAAGTATATGTTTCTATCTGCCTCAGGGAAAACACAGACTTTAAGGGGATGAGTGAATGGGATCATCCTACAACAAACAGATACACAAAGTGTTGGCACAGGGTTCAGGGGCCATGCCAACTCATACCTGCTGGGCATCATGAAGGAGCGATACGGGAGCTCTGCCACTTAATACAGCAGACTCCGTTCACATTCCTTCCACTCCAGTGCAAAGTGACACACTCCACATACAGCTTGTCATGTGTCCTGTGATCAGGGGAGTGTGTGTGTCTGACGCACGTCCCAGATTAAGGGGATCAGAGGTCAGGGGATCGACGTGTCATAGCCTTTCCCCTCAGATCTAACAATGCCACCTCCCGATGAGATCTGACGGACGGGCCCATCTGATAGCGGCGGTACAGCCAGGGGCACTGAGAGGAAATATCAGGAATATCTCTCTCCTCGTTCAATTGGGAAATGACACGCCATGCCATCTCTACGGGGAGTGTACTGAACCGGGTGATGAGTCAAACCCCTCCCCCGCCCCTTCCCTTCAGTGCTCCACTAGGCTCTCTTATCTCCCAGCTCATATCCGTGCCCAACTGGCGATGGGCCGGAACCAACAACCCTCTGCATGTATAATTTAAGGAGCCATATTTGTGCGCAGCTGTTATGGGCTCATTAGATAGGAACGATATAGAAACTAATGATACTGTGATAAATGAGCTGTCTCACACATGCAATATGGCATGTCTATCAAAAGAAAGCTCGTCAAGAGCGACAGCGCTAAAGGAGGGTTGATCTAACAAAAAACACGGAGTAGAAGCAGAAGAAGCTGCCGTCAATGACCATGCTGTTTCATTCCTTCCATCTTTGTCTTGTCAGAAAGAACATTCATGGACTGAAGCTGCTGCGGCAGTCAAGGGAAAAGCCCCCCGTATCCCACCCACCCCTCCCTGCCACTCACTCTGATACTGCCTCAAATTAAGTGAGTGCTTTGAAAGGGTTAATCAGCCCATCCACAGGGACACATAGATCAAGACCTGCTTTTTTTAAGTCGAAGCAGAAGCATCTCAGCAACTATACAACGACGAGCGGCGAACGCAGTCAGGCATTTATGTGTGTATGTGAGTGTGTCAGGCATGCATGAGTGTTAGTGTGGTTGTGTTTCAGTGTGTTCTGTTCTCTTCAGATACACAAGGGCTGGGACCATTAGCCAAATTGATTTGGGCAGTGTGGAGAAGGGGAGAGTGGAGGGGATGAAGGGAGCAGGGCCAGTGGGGAGCCAGTAGGGGCTAATGGGGAGGGGGACAGGGATGGGAGCCAGTAGGGGCTAGTGGGGAGGGGGACAGGGATGGGAGCCAGTAGGGGCTAGTGGGGAGGAGGACAGGGGATGGGAGCCAGTAGGGGCTAGTGGGGAGGGGGACAGGGGATGGGAGCCAGTAGGGGCTAGTGGGGAGGGGGACAGGGGATGGGAGCCAGTAGGGGCTAGTGGGGAGGGGGACAGGGGATGGGAGCCAGTAGGGGCTAGTGGGGAGGGGGACAGGGGATGGGAGCCAGTAGGGGCTAGTGGGGAGTGGGACAGGGGATGGGAGCCAGTAGGGGCTAGTGGGGAGGGGGACAGGGGATGGGAGCCAGTAGGGGCTAGTGGGGAGGGGGACAAGGGGATGGGAGCCAGTAGGGGCTAGTGGGGAGGGGGACAGGGGATGGGAGCCAGTAGGGGCTAGTGGGGAGGGGGACAGGGATGGGAGCTAGTGGGGGTACTAATGGCTCCCTCTCTTCTTTAACTCAGTGAAGGGCAGAGAAGTGTCTAAGGCTCACAGACTAAAAGCCTAATGTACAGTATATCAGAGAACGGGAAGCTTAGCCAAAGGAGATGATGATGATAATCCAGTTAAATTGAAAAATGTCAAAGTCAATGTATCCTCATTCTTCCACATATTGATCCATCAGCGTAATCATACACACAGATGGTTTACAAGATTAGAATTGACTTAGGTTTCTAATGCTTTCAGTATCGCCACGGTTAACTACCCTCTGTAGCCCTTGAGATGTTTACTGTATTTGTATTTGGTCATGGTGAAAAAGCCTGCCACCATTTGAAAGCTTTTAAATACAGAGAAGGCTTTTAACCTTGTGGCTCGGCGGGGCTGCTAGGAATGCATCAGTATGTTGTACATTGTGCAGAGCCTTGAGAGTGTTCAATGGAAGGGCTAAATTAAGGACTACAGGGAAGGTAACAGGGGACTGGTCACGCACACAGACGTGGGAACGTTTCATGGCTGTATTACCAGTAGGGGCTAGACCCTTCTTTGTGTGATGGTAATAGTTGTGTTATTTCTGGTCCAGTCTCTAAATCGTGTGTGTGGGCATGATTTAAAAAAGTGTGTCTGATTTGTAGTGCCTTATGTATCACTCCCTAAGTGAGGAAGGGAAGGGAAGGGAGGAGAGGATGGATGCTAAAAGCTAGGGTTTGGGTCTGCCATGAATCTGCCCCATGCACTCCTGCTCCTACTTAGCCTGGGACATCATTCCCATTATAAAAATGAATGGACGGGCGATACCATAATCTTAGGAGGAATAGTGTGGGCTTCTTAACAACCCCAAACCCAGATAAATGACTTGGGCAGCCACATGACTTAGAGACACTGCTCTGCTCGTGTGGCTCCTTACAGTAGAGAGGAGAGCAACCAGCACAGTATGTGAGGGGGAAGGTTTCAACGAAACTCCACTCTAGACAGGTTCCCTGATATCTCTCCACAATGTGTGTGTTTTATGTGGATTTGAAGGATCAAACGTATGGATATTATACTGAACTTATATGGGATGACAACCCTCCACGAGATTATCCTGTACCGAAGATGTTTGAAGACTGGCATTTAGAAAATCTGGCCCCTTTAAAAGAGTACATTTTTGTTTAAGGCAGGACTGAGTCCATTCTTTCAACTCAGACGTCCTCTCAGACTTCTTATTAATATGCCGTGTATGCAAATGGAACCTTTTATAACATTTTGCTTTTAGGTGATTTTCAATCAGACATTTGATATGTAATATTGGAGGCGGTCCTTATGGTTATGTAAAAAGCTATAATGCAATACCTTCCGTTTCCATGTAACCGTGTGACAAAGATGGCTTCTCATTACTATTCATATGAGTAGAATCTATAGATCATGGATAACCAGGCTGATATCTCGATCATCAGTGTAAAGGGTTCACTAGTAATACTACAGTTATGACCACCTGGAGGATTTCATCACCAGTCATATAGGTCTATTACAGTACATGGATCTCAGATAACCAGGCAGATATCTCTACAGGGCGGCAGGTAGCCTAGTGTTTAGAGCGTTCGGCCAGTAACTGAAAGGTTGCTAGTTCCAATCCCGGAGTCGACAAGGTGAAAAATCTGTCTGTGCCCTTGAGCAAGGCACTTAACCCTAATTACTCCATGGTTGCCTCCCCGAGGGTGTCTCAGGAAGATAAGTAAAAAAAAAAACACATTTCCAATTCACACATGCGTATTATTACATACTTGTAGGTGTGAAATAGGACAAATATAAGAACCCACCAAATGATTATTAAACAGTGACTGGATATAAAGGCTTTCATCACCAGACACATGGGTACCCTCCATACTGTACATCCCCATACCTCAGGCCCAGCCATACATCACTGATAATCAGTCAGCTTCAGAGTCTCTGTACAAAGGGTTAACTGGTAATACTATGGCTCATGGTCATCTGGAGATTCTCATCAGTCTTGTGGGTAACATTGTACATTCTTATCGTATATATCACACAAGTATCCCAGGTGACCAAGAATCTGTAGCGCTTGAGGAAAGGGTTAACTGTTAATACCACGGCTCATGTCCACCACGAGATTGCCTGCTACATTCAAATGCAGTCATTTTAGGCTCAGGAAGGATTCCTCACGCTCTGGTTGAGTTAAACCATCAATCAATTTATTTCTCTCTGCTTCGTCCATTTCCCCTTAGCGATATTCCCCCTCCGCTTCACATACACATGCACAGTCTCATATATACACTACATCACCAAAAGAACGTGGAGACCTGCTCGTATGTGGACACCACTCCAAAATCATGGGTATTAATATGGAGTTGGTTCCCCCTTTGCTGCAATAACAGCCTCCACTCTTCTGGGAAGGCTTTCCACTAGATGTTGAAACATTGCTGCGGAGACTGGCTTCCATTCAGTCACAAGAGCATTAGTGAGGTCTGGCACTGATGTTGGGCAATTAGGCCTGACTCGCAGTCAGCGTTCCAATTCATCCCAAAGGTGTTTGATAGGGTTGAGGTCAGGGCTCTGTGCAGGCTATTCAAGTTCTTCCACAAGGATCTTGACAGACTATTTATGGACCTCACTCTGTGCATGGGGGCATTGTCATGCTGAAACAGGAAAGAGCCTTCCCCAAACTGTTGCCACAAAGTTGGAAGCACAGAATCGTCTAGAACTGGAACTAAGGGGCCTAGTCCGAACCATGAAAAACAGCCCCAGACCATCGTTCCTTCTCCACCAAACTTTACAGTTTGCACCGTGCATTTGGGAAGGTAGCGTTCTCCTGCCATCCGCCAAACCCAGATTTGTCCGTCGGACTCTCAGATGGTGAACCGTGATTCACACCAGCTTTGCACCACTTCAGCTGACGCTTGGCATTGCGCATGGTGATCTTAGGCTTGTGAGATGGGGCGCCACTTAGGGCCTTCTCACACTTCCATGGTATGTAAGATTCTAACCTAAAGCCTTGCAGGAGACTCTGGGCTGAAGGACCTGAGGCGGTAGACAGACCCTGAATGAGGGTCAGCACAGGCACGGGCAGTACTTAAAATACTGTAGTAAAATGCTGTTTACTCTTACACTTAAGCATCTATTAAATATTACCTCCCATGAAGGGGGCTCCCGAGTGGCGCAGCCGTCTAAGGCACTGCATCTCAGTGCTAGAGGTGTCACTATAGACCCTAGTTCGATTCCAGGCTGTATCACAGCCGTCCATCATTGGGAGTCCCATAGGGCGGGGCACAATTGGCCCAGTGTCGTTTGGCTTTGGCCGAGGTAGGCCATCATTGTAAATCATATTTTTTTCTTAACTGACTTGCCTAGTTAAATTTAAAAAATAAAGGTCACTTCATCCAAGGGAGACTAAGCAGGTAATAATGGAATATTTAGGGTACAGACCGGACAAGAACTTTATGTTCATGTATAAATTAGAAGGAAGAAGGTATCTGTATCTGAAGTCTGGATTGGCAAGACTTTGTTATGACCATCTGAAATGCTATCTAATGACTTGTGCATTGACTGATGTTTTGATATAGTTTCTTACTAAGGCACTGCTGGGATAACATACTGTATCTAATTTTGTAGTTGCATCGTGAATGGAGAGAGATGTCCTTAATTTGTTGTTTATTTCACTCTCTGGGGCCTTGTATTTGTATTATTAAGGATCCCAATTAGCTGCTGCCAAGGCAGCAGCTACTCTTCCTGGTGTCTAGCAAAATTAAGGCAGTTATATACAATAAAAAAACATTACATTACATTTAGCAGATTTCACGACAAATTAAGTGTGTTCCCTCAGGCCACTACTCTACAACCACATATCCACAACACAAAATCCATGTGTACCTGTGTGTATAGTGCTTATGTTTTCATGTGTGTGTGTAAGCGTGTGTCTGTGCCTGTGTGGGTGCCTTTGATCATCTGTGGTATCTTGCCATCAAAGCTCTTGGCTGGCGGAACCTGTCACTGCTGGAGGAAGTCTCTGACTACATCCCAAATGGCACCCGGTTCCCTACAAAGTGCACTGCTTCTGACCAGAGCCCATCAAAGTAGTGCACTATATAGGGAATAGGGTCCTATTTTCGGGCTGAGCCTCTGTCTTATTATCCCTGTATAGCCCAGCGTTGTCCGAGCCTCCAACTACCATTCATACAGTAGCTCGATAGTATTCACATGGAGAGAGAGAGAGGTAACCACACACAGTATTAGTAATAAGATATCAATAATCAGATATCATTTACTTCATGTTACTGAATGTTCTCCTTGTAATTATAGCAATAAGATAAATGGTTTCTTCATGTAGTTTGGGAACTGAGCTAAAATTGTTAGATTAATGTATTTATCAATTACATGGATTTCCATAGTCCATCTAACTTTCCTTGATCAATAGCTACATCCATTGGCAGAAAGAGTGGAAGGTGCATCTCACAATGTTACCTGTCAAAGTAAATAGGTTTTTCTGTGTGGTGTAAAAAAACAGCAACAGAGCCAGGCTTGATTGTTTGCTTTTTTAAATTAACACTCCAGACTATTGACTATGATTATTCTGCACCCATTAATTAAAAGAGAAACAGCACACTCTCCCCTGTTTCTATACACATAGCGTCATAATGTTATGGCATAGCTATACACAACTGGCGCCAATTAACACTGGGCTTTAGAGAGAGGCAGTGATGTAAAAGTCATGGCCAGTTCATTACAGGGAGTGTTTGTGTCCCTGATAGGCAGCCCAGGCCAACGCAGACCTCCATTACCATGACAGCACCAGCTACAGTTCTGCCACAGGGAAAACCAAACCAGGGCAGTGCCAAGGGAGGGCCAGGGCAACAATGGGCACGGCACCACACAGTCAGCAAATCACCAGGGCTTTCTCTCTCTCTGCCCCAGCCAGAGCCAGCTCTGCTAACGGCCAGCATACAAGCCAGGCCTTTTATGCAGCCAACAAAGCTGTCAAACTCAACACCTCCGGCAGAGTAAACTCTTCTTTAAGTAACTGATGAGCTACTGTCTGAATTTTATGAGCCCTTTTAAGCACTGGCATTTCCCCCCAAAAAAGAGTTGATGGCAGAGGTATAAAAACTGCAAATGGATGTAGGTAAAACAAATTATCATAATAAAAATTCCATGCGTTTTAGGCAAACCTGTCCCCAGTCTGTGCCAAAGCTGCAGTGTTGACACAATTAGGGTTCTTTTTTTTACACAGCACCATCCTCTGTGGGGCTTTGAGGAAGCTGTGGGCTGGTAATTAGTTGGAGAACTAAAAGCTATTAACCCCACTGTTTTTCACTGTTAGCGGCTAATATTAGCCTGCCTAATTGGCACTCTTCGTGCTTTCCATGGCCTAATTCCACAACGTTACCAGGAATGTGGGTAAGTATTTTGGAGTGTAACCATGCCCTAAAAACACCTCACTGAAATATAAGTAGGAGCTACTGAACAAACTGCAAACATAACTCTGCTGGTCTACTGGTAAACACTGCGTGTAGAGAGAAGGCTGTGGATTCTTCTTTAACCCTAAATGTGCTGGGCTAGGGTCTATAGATGTGTTTTTTGCCTTAGCTGGGCTGTCCTGTGTTGCAACCGGCCAGGTACACAGAGCCCATCTTGTTTGGAGGGGAATAGCTTGGAGAACCAAGCTCCCCATACAGCTCTGCTCCTGGCTCCCACAGAGCATGTGAATGAGGGAAGATTGATCTCCTCTTTGAATTGCTCTGTGTGCAAAGCAAACGCTGGTTGTTGATGTTTTTCATTGTCTTTGTGAAATGCAGCCGGACTTATTCAAAGGCTGCTAACATTGATAAATACTGATAATGATGAGGACTTTGGCGATGGGATGGCAGGGAATTGTTGGGAATGGAATGGAAGGGAGGTTGGGAAGGTGGACGATTGACTGGCGCATCAATTCCCAAGATGCATTACTTTCCTGCATCCCATGTGGTGAGTCTGTTTATCTGTCAGAGCCAGAGCACCATGTTACTGCTGGAGAACTAGGGCAATGTTCACTAGCTCACCCTAAACATTACTCACCTTATACATGCACAAACGCAGACACTCCCCTCAATCGCAATGTAATCACACGACAATCTATGCTGTGCACGTTCTTATTTGTTTTATTTTGTGTCTGTGCTCCCACTGCAAATGGCAAGTGGGGTAAGCAATGAGATTACCTCTCTGCTGGTACAGACGATCCTCTGTCACAGGCGGCAGAGCACCGGGTCCAATCTAGAAAACCTCGCAGAGAGATACAACCCAGGGATTAACATCTGATTAACATGATGAGATGAGAGGTGCATATCTATGGTCCACATATCTACGTCCTCTGACCTGTCTGATTTCAATTTCACAATGATGCTCTTCTTCAATTAGACATCAGGGAGGAAGGTGGTGGGGAGAGATTGAAGGAGGGGGGACATGTGTATATCCACCGGCTCTAAAGCATGTATGTTTGTTATCCGCTGTCTCAAGCCATCTCTCACTGAGAATGTCAGATTTCACTATGCAATGTCAGCTTTGGGTTAAGGCTGGGGTTTTAATTGAACGATTGACTAATCATCCATTTGCCACTAATGACAGAGCGTTCGGCGTTCGTTTTGCATGTCACAAAGGCAAAACTGCTAACACAAAGCACTTGGTGCATAGCGTGGTGTATCTGGTATGAAATCAAAAGACAAATAGGGATTAAATATCCATGGATTAAATATGGTCTCTAGTGAGTGGTACTGCTTTCCCAAAGGAGGAGAGTCAAATCTGCCACCTCCCCTGCTCATATTCATCACACCTAATCCATAAACATATCTTAAACAGCTTTGGAGCTTAATTAAATTAATTAACTTATTAATTAAAGGCAAAATGATTGAGGGAATTCCTGGGCAGTGCGTAGCGTCTGTTCCGTAGGATGCTAGCACATGGTTTTAAGACTCCCATAAATTCATCAATTTATATTTAGATACAAGATAAAGATTTTGCAGGGCACTGCTCAGGGCATGGCACAGCAATATAGGTGGAACAGATGATTGATGAAAATGGTTAGGAAGAAAAACAGGAGGAAGGGGGGTGACGTTATAAGACAGGAGGAAAGGTGTCCGTTTCCACTGTGTGATTAAAGGGTACTGTTGCTAACATTGACAGGGGGGGCTTTCTGAATAATGTAGCTACATTGAATGCATGTTGAGAATATTGTGACACCAGGTGTGACTGATTGAAGGGAGGAGAAAAGGAAGAGGAGGGCCGTCTGAACTGCCAATGTGGAAAAGTAGGGTTGATCATTTTTCATTGATGTGTGAGAGCACTAGCTCGCTAACCCACCTATGGCTCCTGTAGAGGCAGGAGAAGAGAATAGTGGGCTTCTGGGGTTGATCTAAATCATTGATGGCTCACGCTGAGGACCTGCAGATCAGAGGAACAAGCTCCTAACATAGAGCACCGTTTCACATTAAAGGAGTCGCCGTAACGAGGGCAGCGCAGGTGGAGGGCTCGCTGAACTACTGCTGCTGCTGCTAAACACTATATTAACTGACACCAATGGATGTGAGAGGCTATGGCGAGAAGGGCTACTAGGCTCAATGGCTATATCTAAAAAAGAGACTGCAGAGAGAGTGACAAGGGTAGTTGAAATTCAGAGACTAAGAACAGGAATGGGTATTAAGTCTCTAAGGTTTTTTATGGGAATCAGTTTGAGAGGATACTTCATGGATCACAAGAAACATGACAGAGACATTTCCTCCTGGGATTACAGATGACAAACATCTGAGATGGGTTACAATCACTGCATGTCGGTATGGCAATAGGTCTCTTATTGATGTTTAATGTGGATGCGGCTAAGGTGCTGCTTGATTTCTCCAAGGGTGTATTCACCTGGGAATCTCAACCTGGAACCTCTCCTCCTCCTCCTCCACCATCTCTTCTCCCTCCTCCTCCGCCTCCCACACCTCCTCTCCCCGTCCCATGTCTCACATGGTAGGCCTCATGTACATTCGCTGTGGCGGCTATCGGACGGAGACGAGCTGAAGGGTGACATTGAGGAGACGGGGAGGGTTGGACACTGCGGCACATAAATCAGATCCTGTCTGGGCAGGCAGCCACAGGAGCCCCTGTCGAGACCATGCACCCCACCACCAGCCCCATTCACCCGCCAGTCTGGGGCACGCTGACATGTATAACCTGTTTGATTTCCTCTCTTTGATTGAAACACACATCTGTGGGGAAAGCAGCTCTGAAGGGTTTTAAATTAAGACAATTAAGCTAAGGAGCACTGTACTCACAAGGTTGGGTCAAATATTGATGTGGTGGTTTTCTTTTGTCTCTCAGCCTTTCTCTGTATGTCAGCAATAATTTCTTGTGGGTTTCTTTCATATATGTTCATCACACATACTGCATGCTCAAACAAAAAGGAAAACAGTGATTTTATAGGTCTTGAATGACTGACAGTCTCCAAGGATCTACAACATCTCATCAGTGAAACATGTAACAGCCATCAGTGGCCTGGACCAATAGTTGTCTTTGACATGTTTTTCCTGTTGCCCACCATATCCCTATGGAATACTGACTCTGTTGATCATATTCATCAATCCCTTTTCCGACGATAATTCAATGAAGATGTGTGTATGTTGACCCAATGTCTCTAAAAGAATAGTATTAGCAAGGCCCTGGGCCATTATCTCATGATATGGGTAATCCATGTACAGTAGAACCTCTGTGGGATTTTGTCACATACACACACATTCAGGGACGGTCACAGGGACAGAGGATGTGGGTGTGTGTAACAAAAGGACACTTGACAGGTTGATAACAGCACTTACTTTCTTTTAAAGTCTGGTGCTTCCATAGAGGAGAAAGAAAACACTGCATTGAAAATACCAAAGCCAAACTCTCTCTCAGATAAGGTATCTTTCTGTTTTTTTACAGCTGCACTGGACTGAATGTGAATGGTAGGAGAAGGCATGATCGGAATGAAAAAAGAAGACACAGAGGTACGTTCTCAGGGGGATACAAAGAAAGAAAACAGAATAGATATGGCTTAGCATTATCTGTATGTGCCTCTTAACATTGCCAGATGGCCTTCTTATTTTCTCACAGATAGGTCTGGGGTCTTGGTCAAATCTGTTTATGAATAACATTATAGCCTTCTGCAAAAGAGAAGACAACACAGGAATCAGATGTGATGTGAATATTCCTCATTAACAGTGAAAGCTTTACTTGTTGTGTGTGTATAGATCTATTTTTCATGTTCTACAGTACGCTATTGTCCTTGAGCTCTTTTGGTTACACTTCAGTACCTACACACACAAGAGTCCAGAGAGTACAAAAGCAAAGAGATTAATTAATGCCCAGTTGACATTTCTGTCTGTTTGTTTGTGAGTGTTTAAAGACTGTAGTCTTAACCTGTCCAATGGGAATGCCCATTAGGCAGTGCTGGCAGTGGAGATGCAGAATGCACCAGGTTGAGATACACAGTGTGATAAACACAATTACAGGCAGACAGAAACCGTTTCAATGCTGGCTCTCAAATAAACAACCCCCCCCCCCCCCCCCCCCCCCCCCCACCCGTACCAAACCCTGCTCCAAAAAGCCTTCAGATTGTTATCAATAGACTGATATAACATCTCTGAAACATTCAATACCTAAGACATTACATTGCTTTTGGTCATGTTTTAGGTCATGTGAATGTTATGATGAGTGACAGAGGTGTTATGCCCATAGGGGGCACAGGGGCACATGCCCCCTCAGATTTGTCATGTTTTAAAAAACATGTTTTATATATATTTTGTAAATCTGTAATACTACTAGCCACTTTTATGATGTTGGTTTTAGCTAGCCCAGATTCCCAATCTCCCAAGCTTAGAAATAGCTACCAAGAAGCCATTTCAGGCTATCAGTCAAATTAGAGTAGCTAGCTTGTCTAACGATCTTAGCTGGCATGCTGCTGGCAAGGTTGGTAGGCTTTAGAAAACCAAGCAATAACTAAATGTATTGACTCACATTCCTTTCAATCTTTTGCCCAGATTTTAGCAGAGATGCAGAGATGCAGAGAAGCATGTTTAGTTTCTTGAAAAAAAGAACCACCAGTCAGGAGGATACAGACAGCTCAAGAGTTAGGCTTAGATGTACAGAAAAATATACATATTTTTTTACATAGAATTAAGCATAGTGATTATGGCTTTAGATTGCAGCAAAAAGCTTTTTCAAGTGTTTGAAAAATGCAACATTTTCCAACCTATGGACGGGGGGGACCTAGCCCCCTTCTGGACCACCCCTATAGCAGTCCTCACTAACTTTGTGCCCCCTCAGATTTTGGGGGTGCATGACGCCCTGAGTGACATCATATGACATGGAAGCCAGTGTCAAGTCGTTGGTTGTAATTGTCATTCATTATTTTTGATTGTTTATATAAACTGTCACAGGGGCTTTAACTTAATATTCTAGCTTTACTACTGTAATATCTAAACTAAACTAAATATCCAATTAGAAAGAACATTTAAAAAACATTAACATAATGTTACTACTAGGTCTGCGACTTGAGATTGTAATGCAGGGATATTACCCCTTGGCTCTGATAACTTAATACTGCTTTTGTCGGGAACAAAGAAAACATAACTTATTTTTTGATAACTGTCTTGGTCCCCAAGGCATTAGATGAATGACAGTCAGAGACTGTTGTACCTAATGTGAATAGACGATGGGAGAGGGGAAGGTGTTTGTGTGTGTTGGCTATGCATCTCTGGATAGCTTTAGGCCTCTTTTCGCTTTTATGAACATTCCATGAAATTGTGTTGATAATGAAGTCAAGGTTCAAACAGTCTGGTAGGAATTTTAACAACATCATACAGACTGCTTAACCTCTCATGTTTTCTGTTTTTCATTGAAAGGCTGTATTTGTGCATATGTTTCTGAAACATTTCTGAAAAGTTTCAACAGACTATAGTTTAAGCACACATAAAATCGAATCAAATGTTATTTGGCGCAAGTTTCGTAAACAACAGGTGTAGACTAACAGTGACATGCTTATTTACGGGCTCTTCCTAAACATGGAGAGAGAAAATAGAGAAAGAGTTATGACAGGAGGAGTAAATACACAATGAGTAACGATAACTTGGCTATACAGTGCATTTGGAAAGTATTCAGACCCCGTGTCTAACGATCGTCTGAATGAATGGACCAAGGCGCAGCGTACTTAGAGTTCCACATGTTTAATAAATATTCAACTCACCAAAAACAATACAGAAGAAAACGAAACGTGACGTTCTGGGCTGCTCACAGGCAGCTACACAAAAACAAGATCCCACAAACAACAGGTGGGAAAAGGCTGCCTAAATATGATCCCCAATCAGAGACAATGATCGACAGCTGCCACTGATTGGGAACCATACCAGGCCAACAAAGAAATAGAAAACATAGATTGCCCACCTTAGTCACACCCTGACCTAACCAAATAGAGAAATAAAAGGATCTCTAAGGTCAGGGCGTGACACCGTGACCTTTTCCACATTTTGTTACAGCCATATTCTAAAATTAATCAAATGTGGAAAACGTCAAGGGGTCTGAATGAACACTTTCCGAATGCGCTGTATAGCCAAGTTATTGTTACTCATTGTGTATACACAGGGTACCAGTACTGAGTCGATGTTCAGGGATACAAGATAATTGAGGTACATATAGGTAGGGGTAAAGTGACTAGGCAACAGGATCGATAATAAACAGTAGCAGCAGTGTATGTGATGACTCAAAAGAGAGAACAGTCTGTGGCTGGAGTCTTCGATAATCTTTAGGGCCTTCCTGTGACACCGCCTGGTATAGAGGTCCTGGGTGGCAGGAAGCTCGGCCCCAGTGATATACTGGGCTGTACACATTACTCTCTGTAGTGCCTTGCGGTTGGATGCCAAGCAGTTGCCATACCAAGTGGTGATGCAGCCAGTCAAGATGCTGTCAATAGCGCAGCTGTATAACTTTTTGAGGATACAGACACCCATTTACATACAAAGCCTTGTATCATAGGGCTATCACTGGATATTAATTCAACTTGTTACAGTCTCTCTCCTTACTTGTGACTTTGAACGCCACAACACAAAGATGAAATAATGTATATCCACAACAACAAAGTGTAACTCATCTGCTAAAGAAGAATATGGATCATGTGATTGTCTGTTTTCCATTGTGAACCCCTCTGTTTTTGTGTAATTGTGATGATCTCTACTTTTTTCCAAATTGGTTTGTGGTTTTCTATGATGTCTTTTGAAATGCCAGAGTAATGAGGGGGAGAAAATATAACCGCTTCTGTATTTCAGAGGCATACGCATTATTTTCAGTCCAAGGAGTTTGCTGCTGGCGATATATGTATATTTAATTGGGTGTCAGTTGGCTCCCTGAACACTCACTTGTACATTCTGGGGGCTCCTGGTCTCTAACAACTACAGAAAGCCGTAACATGTATCCCTGGTTTGCTAAACACTCCAACTAGTTAACAAATTATGATATATATATTTATGGTTTTATACAGGAACCGTGTTTGAAATGCAGATCCATAGGTTCAGGAGGAATGGATACTTAACTATTCTTTAAACTTCATCATAGATTCAGCCTATGGATTCCTATAGGCTACAGTCAGGTCAGGTGGGGCAGAGAATGATGGATAAATGGGGATCATTAGTGAGGCAGAAATCTGCTTTAGAGGAAGGTATATGTAGTATTCAAATAGATGGAAAACTTCTGGTGTGTGTGTGTGTGTGTGTGCGTGCGTGCGTGCGTGCGCGTGCGTCTGCGTGCGTGCGTGCGTCTGCGTGCGTGCGTCTGCGTGCGTGCTTGCCAGACAAAAATAGTAAATTACATCAGTTATTTGGCTCTAGAAATAATTGCAGGCGGTGGGCCCTTATTGCGTATCATAATTGTCTAGATACTGCAAGGCCCCATTTGTCAATCATTTCACCCTGAAAACAAATGTCTGGAGAACATCTTACAAACGTCCTAACATGGTCCTCAATTATGTCCTTTTAACTTGCAGGGAACTAGACAAAGTTCCAACAGAGAATGTTCCCTTGGGACCATCACGTGATGTCCTGAAGACTAGTAAAATGAAAGTCCTGAGAACATGTAAAGATTTTCAAAAAAGCTATTGACATGGTCCTCAGTGATATCCTGGTAACTTACAGGGAACTAGGCAAAGGTCCCCCAAAGAACACTTCCCAAGGACCATCAAACCACGTCCTGAAGAGTAGTAAAATGAAAGTCCTGAGAACGTCCTAAAAAGGTCCTAACATGGTGCTCAGTGACTGACATCCTGGTAACTTACAGGAAACTAGACAACAGTCCCCCAGAGAACGTTCTCCCCATACACTTAACCTAGCACCTCGCCCATGCTAAGCTTAAAGCCTACCTAACCCTCTACACATCGTTGTTTCCACATAAGCTACTGTAGGCTTGCTTCATGTAGTCTACGCATAAGCCTAGGTAACTTTGCAACATCACCAGGTACTATAGCCTATGAGTATGCCTTTATAAAATCTCAGTGTTAGGCATGGCCATTTAACTATGGGTTTCACCTCTATAATTTTATTTTGGCTAATGATATAGGCCTACATTTTAACCTGTGGACTAACATTGTTTTCATTCGAAGAAATCTATTCAGAGATGCCAGACATCTCCAAACTGTGCATGTCTGTCTGATGCACACTGGTGCACCTGTAACTCTGAAACCGAGGCCACAAAATTAAAAGGGCGACATAGACTCAATACTATGCCCATTCTATGTGGACTGAATTAGGCGCCTTTATTCTCTCCTCCCATCCCTGGCTAAATTCCTCTCCACTCTCTCACCGTGCGTCAGTCTCAGTTTCCAATGCTCCGCGCAGGGAGCGCAAGCCTACCTCCGTTTGCCGGTATTGCAGTGTTGCAGCGGGGATATTAATTGAACGGATTCATTTTCTTTGCCCCGTGGGTATCTTGCACATTCTGAGATAAATAGCCTACATACTCCTATGCCTGGAAATATAAGTTATATGTCTTTGTAAATAATTGTCGGCGTAATGTGGTCCACTGAGGAACAGCAATAGCCTATGACTGAAATGTTTTTTCAGGACGCGGATCTTGGTGGAAACTAACTGCAAAATTCCTCAATGTTTTTATTGGCATCTTCGGCTCTGTGTGATATGTGTTTCATGTGTTTACGCGCAACAGTGAGGTAGACTTCTCTTCCATTCCGTTTTGGAAACGGATGCGAGGGATCCGGACCTGGGTGATTTATTTGGTGGTGCGGGGGCAGGGACCCGTGTCTGAGCGCTGCATGAGCAGCGAGTGGCAGGGCATGATGTGTCAATTTTTTCGTAAATGGAAGTCCGTGCGGCGCGTTTGGATTATTTCCCCAGAGATGCTCCTGCTGCCTATGTTTTGGTTTTTATCTCAGGCTCGAGCGGCACCCTCTCTGACGGCTGAGCAGATGGACATGGGGGTGGTAAGAGCCTATAGTCTTTCGACACTTTTACAATGAATCTTTGAACCTAGGCAACTGCAGTGGACACACATTTTTATGGGTTAAATACGTAGCCTACGCAGTTTCTGGAATAATATAGCTGAACTTTTATCCACATAGGCCTACATGTAGGGCTGTTGAAATAAACTACCTCATAGTTCATCATCAGCATATCAACATGATGCCATCTTTGGTGTGTAATTGTAAACTAACTCCTGCGCATTCAGTGAACATTGAGAAATCAAATAGGTTGCTTTATAGTCCATGGCATGGCAGTGATGGGGAAACGTCGCATTTAGTTGTAACCTAGTTATTGGCTTCAATCATTTAGAAACAGAAGTAGGGAAGATAATGCATAATTGGGAGTGAGTAGACTATCGTGTGTCCTGTAGTTTCTCCGGTGCGTTTGCCTAATATATACTAAATAAATGTTCTGTGAAACCAGTCTCACTTTGGGTACATATTTTAATGGTAGGCTTATGATAATTATTTGGGCATACTTCATGGGCTATTCTATGTGAGCGATTGCTCCCTTAATGTCTGTCAGTGGTCAATGTATAGGCTGGATGCCAAACTCGTTTGAGAGAAAATAGCTCTGCATGGTTCTCTATAGCACTGTACAGTTTGTAATAAATCTTAAAGTAAGGATAAATACAGGAATTACGTATAAATCCATCCCTGTATTTATCCGTGTCCACTTGCACAATGTGATGTATCCTACAATTCCTGTGTCATAATTATATGTAACCTGGTCTCAGAGCATTTTGTTTCATTCTGTATGTCATTTCGAGTATGATATGTACCTTTGTATGGGGTTTATTCCTTTGTGTATGTCCATCATCCATTCCGTATCATATGTGAAGAATAACAATTCATATGATATGGTACGAATTTGCAAAACATACAATATGTTCCTATTTGCAAAACATATGATATGTTACGAATTCCCATTTGTTGTGGCTAACGTTAGCTAGGTGGCTAAAGCTAAAGTTTGCTAGCTGGCTAAAGTTAGCTAGGTTAGGGGTTAGGGTTAAGGTTAGGCATCAGGATAAAGGGAAAGGGTTAGCTAAAAGGGTTAAGCTTTTCCCAAACTCGTTCCTTGGGACCCCAAGGGGTGCATGTTTTGGTTTTTGCCCTAACGCTACACAGCTGATTCAAATTATCAAAGCTTGATGATTAGTTGATTATTTTAATCAGCTGTATAGTGCTAGGGCAAAAACCAAATCGTGCACCAAGTTTGGGAAACCCTGGGTTAGGGGAAGGGTTAGCTAAAATGCTAAGTAGTTGCAAAGTCGCTAATAAGTAGTAAGTTGTTGAAAAGTTGCTAAAATGCTAAAGGTGTCCTTGATGATATTCAAACATGCAACCTTTGGGTTGCTAGACGTTCGCATTATACGCCCACACATCTGTCTTATGTAACTATACCAAGCGTAGCATATCATACTAATTTGAGTGTCCCGGATGTAGTTTTATATGTTACGTCTAGTCTATGAGACCCTGCTGTGTGGACACATTTATGCACATGCCACATAACCTTGTATGAATGCTTTGAAGATTTAAAGACACAAATCAGAATCATGACTGTCACATCGCCTTAGGGTGGAGAGGTGAGAGAAGAATTTGCTACCAAAATGTTAGCAGATTTCAAACACAATATCGCCCAAGTGTGTAATCATGGAACCATAGGCTTTTGGGGCTCATGGAGAAGTGACCCCTGAAGACATGTCTTACTGTGTGAAATTGCATTTTAGTGAGTGGTTCAATATTTCTGCTCGCCAGAGGAGCCACGGGTGATGGTGAAACGATGGCGAGGATGCTCATGCCTCTCAGGTAGTTGACAAAAAATCACCACTAAAATAATCCGTTTATAGGTCATTTACACTAATAATCAAAGCATTGAATTAGTTGAGAGTTGAGAAATTCTCTAAATGGCCCTCATTCACCCATTAAAGAAGTTGCCCAAAGCTATTTGATTTAGACTGTATTATCAGAGTAAAATCTATATTTTATCATTCAGGCTTGTATTCAATAATCACTATCCAAGCTTTATAATGATTGCCCATTCTATGAGAGGATTAATATCATCCCCAAAATACTTTTGTACAGAATTACAGTAATTTGTCCTGCTTCTACCCTACCCTACCCTACCCTACCCTACCCCAAACACCTCTCTCTCTCTCTCAATTCAATTCAAGGGCTTTATTGGCATGGGAAACGTGTTAACATTGCCAAAGCAAGTGAAATAGATAATAGACAAAAGTGAAATAAACAATAAAAACGAACAGTAATCTCTTTCTCTCTCTCTCTCTGTCTCTGTCACTCTCTCTACCTCATGTAAACTCACAACACACAATATGTAGCTGTTCCTCCCTAGTTTTCAAAGTTAATTCTCTAACATGGAGACTGTAGGGGCAGAATATGATATTTTCTCAGGGATAGCCCATAAACAAGGGTCACACAAAGGTTTTTTCTTGCGCTGACCTCCACATGACCCTCTTGGAGCCCAGTGAGTGGTGTAGGTGCTGTAAGATCGCACATTTAGCAAAGCTGCTCCATGTCTCTGTGTAGCTGACACATTAAACACAGAGACAACTCTAATTGCTCAGGTGTTACTGTGTGGACCAGGGCCTGCTGGCACCATTGCTGGGATGTGTCAGTACAGAAGTTGACCAGCTCAGCGGGTAATAGGTTGGCAAATGACTGAACCTTATCAGCGTGGCACAGCAAGGAAGCAGAGGGTTTAGAGAGGGGATCAATCTGCACAACCAGTCCATCCACAACACATGCTTTACAGCAGAGATGTGATCAGGTGATTACGCAGACGATTTACCGTACAATACGTAGACGTTCCCACTACAGGAGGATGTTGGTCAATACCCTGACAGACAGTTTGAAAGACTTCTGACCCCTGGAATGCCACCCCATCTCGCCTCCTTCTGCGGCCGGCTGGGTTTAAAGTAAGGTTTGCATGGGGCAGGTGGGTGTGTTGCTCACTGAGAGGCCATTTCCCCTGCTCAGCAGAACCATGTCTGAGACTACAATGCACCAGGGGCTTGGGGTGAGCCCCCCTTCAGACAGCCCCCCTTCAGACAGCTCACCAGAGACACACTGTCTCGATGTCGGGATTATTGTAATTGTACATCACATGCACAGTCCAATATGCAATTTCACAACATACTTCAAATGGACACATAAAAGGTCTAATCAGCACTATATGCTTTCTGCCCATCATATAATTTTTCCAATATGGTTTTCAGTCTGCTGGTACTGAGAGCCCTAGCTCCCCAGGGGACAACTCTCACAGCTCTCAGACTTCTCTTTAGATGTCATATAGTCCAGTTGAGGAAGCACTGCATTTCTAATCAGCCAGCAAATCACTATTGTATAGGACATGTATTCACAATGAATTGCAGTAGAGAGAAAACAACCTCTTTTGCAAAACTGGAGTTGTTATCACACCCTAAATTTAGTCGCAGCTCTTATGCGAAACAGTGTGAAATGGTTCTGGCTGAAATGAGTGAAATGTGTGAAGATATGAAGTGATACTGTTTGACTCTTTCATCCTGTTTGGAGATAGGCAGGATGGTAATGACCATACCTCACCAGCTTGTCTCTGTCCTAAAGTGGAGAATCTCATTTTGCTGAAATTTCTTTAATATGACAGCACCATCTGGTCCCATCTTCAATGGAGTGGAGAGGATAGGAGGATACCACTCCCAGAAATATCTCACACAGCCCCGCCAGGCACACCATCACAGCCACCCTCATTAGGACACTCCCCCCTTGAGCACCACACAGTCCAGCCGTGTCACTTTCTCTCAGCTCACTCTGTCCCACCTATAGTGCTTCTCCTCTGGAACTCTATAGATAGGATGCATTCCTTCACCAACACCTGGCTGTTCCAATTAACCAGAGATGCGTCGTCAAGAGAGGGATGGAAAATAGGGATTGATTGACGGGTTAAGGAATATGGGTAGGAGTTAGTGTGGCTCTGAAAGGAGCAATCAAACAGAGGCACAACAAAGTGCACACCAAACAAAAAAAGCTGTCTCACCACTTAGACAAGGGGCCCACATGAAATCAAAATTGTCTCTGCATCTGGGAAGGAACCGTCTCTCTGGACTAATGCTTTGGGGAGAGATTTGCACCTGTGGAGAGGAGAGAGAAGTTTTTATTTAATTGTCCTCGTCAGCTGTAGTCGTGACCAACATCAAATCAAATCAAACTTTATTTGCCACAAGCGCCGAATACAACAAGTGTAGACTTTACCGTGAAATGCTTACTTACAAGCCCTTAACCAACAGTGCAGTTCAAGGAGAAGAAAGTATTTACCAAGTAGACTAAAATAAAAAAGTAATAATAAAAAGAAACAAAATAACAATAACGAGGCTATATACAGGGCCTACTGGTACCAAGTCAGTGTGCAGGGGTACAGGCTAGTTGATGTAATCTGTACATGTAGGTGAGGGTGAAGTGACTATGCATAGGTAACAAACAAACAGCGAGGAGCAGCAGTGTACAACTTTTGATGTAAATTGTCCAGAGGCGATTTTTATCAATTGTTCAGCTGTCTAATGGCTTGGGGGTAGAAGCTGTTGAGGAGCCTTTTGGTCTTAGACTTGGTTCTCCGGTACCGCTTGCCGTGCTGTATCAGAGAAAACAGTCATTAACTTGGGTGACTGGAGTCTCTGACAATTTTATGGGCTTTCCTCTGACACCGCCTATTATATAGGTCCTGGATGGCAGGAAGCTTGGCCCCAGTGATGTACTGGGCCGTTTGCACTACCCTCTGT
The DNA here is from genome assembly GCF_013265735.2 of Oncorhynchus mykiss. Classification (NCBI taxonomy): domain Eukaryota; kingdom Metazoa; phylum Chordata; class Actinopteri; order Salmoniformes; family Salmonidae; genus Oncorhynchus; species Oncorhynchus mykiss. Next base: position 27,058,953 of record NC_048569.1, on the reverse strand, counting down.
AGCGCTTAGCGCAACTGCCAAGCAGTTGTCATACCAGGTGGTGATGCAACCGGTCAGGATGCTCTCGATGGTGCAGCTGTAGAACCTTTTGAGGATCTGGGTGCCCATGCCAAATCTTTTCAGGCTCCTGAGGGGGAAACATTTTTGTCGTGCCCTCTTGGTATGTTTGGACCATGATAGTTCGTTGGTGATGTGGACACCAAGGAACTTGAAACTCTCAACCCACTCTGCTACAGCCCCATTGATGTTAATGGGGGCATGTTTGGGCCAACTTTTCCTGTAGTCCACGTACAGCACCTTTGTCTTGCTCCAATTGAGGGATAGGTTGTTGTCCTGGCACTACACTGCCAGTTCTCTGACTGTATACACAACATGTAATTGATGGGATTGGAACCAAGTGTGATGGAAGACAAGACAAAACCAATGGAAAATGAAAAATGGATCAGCGATGGCTAGAAGGTCTGTGACATCGAACACCGCCCGAACAAGGAGAGGGAACTACTTCGGCGGATGTCGTGACATTAACACTATTAACGTTTCCCTTTACTGTGGGAATTGTGATCGAATCAACGCAAAATTAGCCACTTTTAATGCAACATACCAAAACAAAACAAACAATGCAAGAGATTTTGTTGTATGCAGAACGCATCAGAGTAGGATTCTGTTGCATTGACACACAGTTGTCCGTGTCAATGCAATAGAATACTACTCCGATGCGTTCAGCCCATACTCTACAGACCGGTGCGGCATAACCAATCAGAGCTGCAGTAGGCCTACAGTATTTGGAAATAGACCATTGCCCAGTGGTGGAAATAGAACCCAATTGTCAAACTTGAGTAAAAGTAAAGATACCTTAATAGAAAATGACTCAAGCAAAATTGAAAAGTAAGTAATTGGTTTTAAATATACCTAAGTATCAAAAGTAAAAGTTTGAATAATAAAAAATTCCTTATATTAAGAAGACCAGATGGCACAATTTTCTTGTTTTTTAAATTACGGACAGCCAGGGGCACACTCCAACAATCAGACATAATTTACAAACAAAGCATTTGTGTTTAGTGAGTCTGCCAGATCAGGGGCAGTGGGGATGACACCCTGGTCAGGGAAAATGTATGGAGTAAACATTATTTTCTTTAGGAATGTAGTGAAGTAAAAGTACAAGTTTATAAATAGTAAAGTAAAGTACAGACACCCCCAAAAAATACTTAAGTAGTACTTTAAAGTATTTTTACTTAAGTACTTTACACTACTGCCATTGTCACATATACATCTGTGCCATTCACAGTGCCATCTGGGCAAGAGAGGTCGTGAGTAGATGCACTTGTTTTGAGATAAAAGCGAGAGCTGCATGTAGCCATGTGTGCACATTTTATTCATATCCTTTACTAGTTAGTGAGTTATTAGCCCAGTTATAAATAATTTGTAGTCAGCAATGGTGGAGTGATTGCTTCCTACAAGAGCACAAACATGTATGTTTGTAGACATCTTTGAAAAGTGAGTCGGGTAAAGAGCTTTTTTTCATCTTAAAGGGGCAGTGTTGTGTTTTGAATCAGTCTTGAATAAGCTAAGTAGCAATAGGCAGAGGGTTGCATAATTTGTCTGATTCTCTGTAATAAGGGTATGGGAATAATAATGCATTTTATTTTGTAAAGTGGTTTCTTGCATCAAACAACACAACATTTTCAGTCACCTTCTTGTCTGAATGACAAGTGGATAAACAGGTTAATGTTAAGCCCTGCGTGTTTTTTCAGAAGTCTCATGGAATGTAGGCCTACATTGAACACCACACATTGGATGCTACTGTAGGCTGAATGATAGAACAGCTATTTCCATGTTGAAATGTTATGGGATGCATTTTCTCCATCGTTTTTTGATGGTAGGCCCCTCTGGTAGGCCTACATTATGATCAAATAGCCACAGTAGCCTACTTGGCCACTGTTAAAACTGTAACTTAAGCACGTACAGCCTCCGTGTTCACAGTAAACTCATGCCGGAAGTTGCAAAGGAATTTTCACAAGTTTGCGCTCAGCAAACCTGAAATTTGCTGTGTCGATCAGAATTTGAGGGAACTTTGGTCTTGACTAAAGTGTGTTGAGTTATGTGACTAGGTCAAACTTGTGTGGCATTCTAATAATAATAGTCTGGTCTGCCTTTTCTTTCTCACAATCCTCTGGTTCCAATGCAGTCCACTTTTAGCACCTCTGTCCTACTTTCAGGAGGCACTGTGGATGCCTGTGACCTCACATCCATTGCACGGTAACGTGGGGGCTCAGATTTGGGGCATGGAGATAATTTCAGGAACAATGTCTAGGGGGAGGAGGCCACAGTGCAAGAGAGAATATTACGGTACGGAGAAAGAGGGAGAGAAAGAGAGAGAGGCACTCAGATGTGTGATATAGTACAGCCATACCCACTCAGAAAGAAAGTGAGATCTAAGACAGCCCTCCAATCCCTCCATATCCAACCTGTCATCCCTTCCTTGTTCAAGTGTATTACGGTGCCGACTGTAGGTTCTTGAGGATATTGTCAGATTTGCTGAAGGGTTTAGGACAGCATCAAAGGTCCTATCCGTGAGGTTTTACAGATCCTGACACCTCATTGGCAGGAATCCCAGCTCTGCCTTCTGGGATTCCTGCTTGGCGGCTGTGCTGACCTCATCCTGACCCTGTCAATCAACATGAAGACAGACATATCCAGACCCTTGGTAGATCAAACACTCATACTTTGCAGTATAAGATAACAAAATCAAGAAGTTTGTTCTTGTGAAGCGACCACACGCCGAACAGCCACATAAGCAAACATACATTTACACCCACCAAATTGGATTACCTCATAATATTCCGAGCAACATTGACTATGATCAGAGAAACAATACTTCACTGGCCAGAAAGCTGTCCTTTCAATCTCTAGATTTATTGCAAGCCATTGTAATCTTGAATGCATCAAAAAAAGAGATGTTCAAGGAAATTCCAAATTCCAGAAAGGATGGCAGACAGTAGTAATGGATCACATTGTGTGGGTGATGGAACGGGATTTACTTTTCTCTGCAACAGAGCTGCAATCAATCTCTGTTTTCTCCATTCGCTCACAAGGATTTTTAAAACTGAGGTTTACGAACAAAGCTGCTCCACTCCAAGGCAACCATATTGAAAACCCAAAATCACCTCCATATGCTCCCCTGTCTTATGTTATCCAAAGGGGTCCCCCCTCTCCCTGTCCCATCTCAGATCAAAGGAATAGTCACCATCACCATCCAAAGGACCACGGAACTCTTGTAATTACTGTGGTTTCTGGTGTTGCGCTGGCTTGCCTGTCGCAGCTCAAAATAACCCAGAGGCCAGCCAGCCATTCTGGCAATGCACAACCTTAAAGCACTATCAAGGAAATGCCAAAGCAACAACAGAGGTCCTCTTAGATTGCTTGCAGAAATTAGCAGAATAAAGAAACTGTGTGTATTTGGAGTATATGCACATGTCCGGGTGTGTATATGTGTGGTATGCATGCATAATACGTTCATGTGAAGTCAAAACAGTCAGTAAAGCAGTCACTTCCCACTCTGAGGAAGCAGGCCAAATGAATGTAAAAGCCAACCAGTTGTGGATGTGGTTGACAGCCCCCTTTGGCTTTTAATACGTTTGTTCATTTTCCATGTTGTTCTGAGCCACGCAGCAGGTTATCCTGCCGTTTGGCTCTCATTAGCATTTGTCAGTTATTAACAAGATGAAGGAGAGGAGATAAAAAATGGAAGGGAAAAAGCTTCTTCAGATGCAAGGAACGTCAGAGAAATCATTTTGGTGAGTTTGATGTGCACGTCTGCCGTGTAATGTTCTCATGACGAGACCCCATTCCTCTGCTGGTCCTTACGGAAGAAGGAAGGAAGGACCAGGCTGGGTTAGCTAGCAGCTTGTTTTCAGAGGTCTTCTAGTGCTAATGGAATTATGTTTCATTTACAAACGCGAGAGGCTGATGGGATCAGGGAATGGAATTGTATTGAGTTATTAGGTGAGAGTAATCAGTCTGTGATGAAAATCATCTTAACCATACATACAGTATTGGAGAGTAATTGTTACATTCAAGGTTGCATCTATAGGTCCTCATTAGTGCAACAATTAGTTATTGACAGGATTTTCTCTCAGCAGAGCCCGTGGGAGACAAAGAGAGGTGAGAGTATTCTCTGTATGAATGTCTTAATGAAAATGTAATGAATTAAAGCGCTGTGTAAAAGAAGTTCAGAAGAAAATAAGTTACTCCTTGATTGACACGGCTTCTCTAGATTTCTCACAGCCCATTCAAAGTGCAAAACCACCACGTCACAAACCTGTATCAGTCTATGAGAAATGTTCTAGGTGGAGAAGGCAGGCAGGATCCCTGTGTGGACTGGGTTGGCTCAGTAGGGAGCCAACTAAAGGTAATGCCCCTCGCTGTGTCCTTGATATGGACTCCTCACCTCACTGGCTTCAGTCAAAATGGATTTTCAATAAATGGATTACTGCCTCTGAGTAAGACAACAACACTGTAAGTCACACTGGAAAATGTCATCTGCTCAGAGAATAGTGTATATCAGCAGGGATAGAAATGGGCTTATGCTTTAACCTCATCGCTGCTTGTGGCTTTTAGGTATTCCTGTACTCGCGTACATTTCACTGGCTTTGTAGAAAAGTCCACAGATCTGCTAAAGAGCTCTTCCCTTCAGATGGAATGGGATGGTTAGTTCCCAAAAGCCAGAGCCGAAGCTGAAGATGAGCTTATTCACAGCGACAGAAGCGGCATGATTTTTGTTTCCTGATTGGTTCATTCCCTGATCTTTATAACAGTGTTGCAGTCGATTATAGCCCTATACAGGGGGTCGGTATAAAATGTTTGATGTAGACACTATGTTATGTTGTGATACAAGAGGTGCTCAATATCTTACTCTCATTCTCTCTTTGCCATCTCGTTCTTCTCCCACTCTTTCTCAACTCCCTATGACTTTCATTTAAATAACCTGCACCTCCCTTTTTCTTCTTCTGTCTCTCCCATTCTCCCCACCCTCTTTCTCTCAATCCCCTCTATGGCTTTGGCACAGAAACTCATCCCTGGGAAGATGCATAGTGATGCAACTGGAAGCCGGTTGGCATTTAATAACCCAACAAGTCAATATGACCTCTATGGTTGGCCGCTCATTAAGTAATGTGCCGCGTCATCAGTTCCATCATTTTTTTTGCGCCAGTATTAATTTGATTTCAGCCTGGCGCTGATCTCAGGGGCCGTTATTGGTACATCGACCAGGAGTAATGGGCCGAGCCCAGCTAGAATGAAGCTGGTGCACTTTATAGCAGGGTCACAGTAGGGTGTCTTCTATGTTTATGTACAGCCGTGTTTCCCAAACTTTGTATAGTCCCGTACCCCTTCAAGCATTCAATCTCCAGGTGCATACCCCCTCTAGCACCAGGGGCAGCGCACTCTCTAATGTTTGTTTTTTTGCCACACGCACACTATACAATACATTTATTAAACATAAGAATGAGTGTGTTTTTGTCACAACCTGGCTCGTGGGAAGTGACAAAGAGGTCTTATAGGACCAGGGCACAAATAATAATATAATAATAATCAATCATTTTGCTCTTTATTTTGCCATCTTACATATTAAACCTTATTTGTTCATAAAAAAAATGGAATAACTCACCACAGGTTAATGAGAAGGGTGTGCTTGAAAGGATGCACATAACCCATAATGGGTTGTATTGGAGAGTCTCAGTCTTAAATAATTTCCCACACACAGTCTGTGCCTGTATTTAGTTTTCATGCTAGTGAGGGACGAGAATCCACTCTCGCATTAGGTACGGGGTTGCAAAGGGCATCAGTGTCTAAACAGTGCGATTTGCCAAGGCAAGAAACTGTGAGCGCAGCCCTATCCAGAAATCTGGCAGTGGCTTCTGATTAAATTACATTTTCACAGAACCGCTTGTTGCAATTTCAATGAGGTTCTCTTGTTCAGATATCGGTAAGTGGACTGGAGGCAGGGCATGAAAGGGATAACGAATCCAGTTGTTTGTGTCGTCCATTTCGGGAAAGTACCTGCGTAATTGCGCACCCAACTCACTCAGGTGCTTTGCTATATCACATTTGACATTGTCCGTAAGCTTGAGTTCATTTGCACACAAGAAATCATACAATGATGGAAATACCTGTGTGTTGTCCTTGTTAATGCAGACAGAGAAGAACTCCAACTTCTGATTCATAGCCTCAATTATGTCCCACACATTGAATATAGTTGGGAAGAGTCCCTGTAATCCTAATTTCAGATCATTCATGAAAGACAAAACATCACCCAGTTAGGCCAGTCGTGTGAGAAACTCATCATCATGCAAGCGGTCAGAAAATTGACAATTATGGTCAGTAAAGAAAACTTTAAGCTCGTCTCTCAATTCAAAAAAACGTGTCAATACTTTGTAAAAGCGTTATGGTCGCTGCCCATATTGCAGAAAATACACGAGAGTTCAGGGGCCTTGCTTTAACAAAGTTAACCATTTTCACTGTAGTGTGAATCACATTTTTATTTGGCGTACCCCAGTTTGGGGATAGCCCATGTGCAGTATAGGAACGGAAATATGAGCAGCACAATAATGCCCTTAAAGTGACCAAGAGTCCTTCCTTACACAAAAACACCTTAAGAGCATGTTTTTATTTATTTATTTTGCGATTCAAGTCAGTTCAGAACAAATTTTTATTTTTAATGATGAACTAGGAACAGTGGGTTAACTGCCTTGTCAGATTTTTACCTTGTCAGCTCGGAGTTTCGATCTTGCAACCTTTCGGTTACGAGTCCAGCACTCTAACCACTAGGCTACCTGCTGCCCCAAAGAGATCCTATGTAGCCCAAAGAGATCCTATTAAATGACTATTATGTAATTCCAGGATGTAACCTATGTTCAGTATTTTGTTCCTGTATTCATGCATGCACTGTTCCATTTGGTAAACAAGTAAAACCTTGCCATGTTCAGCTCTGCAATATCCAATTTTCCTATCTATTACTGAACAAAAATATAAACGCAACATGTAAAATTTTGGTCCCATGTTTCATGAACTGAAATAAAAGATCCCAGAATTTGTTATCCATCCAGCTGACAGGTGTGTCATATCAAGAAGCGCATGTGCACCTTGTGCTGCGGACAATAAAGGCCACTCTAAATGGTGCAGTTTTGTCACACAACACAATGCCATAGATGTGTTACGTTTTGAGGGAGCATGCAATTGGCATGCTGACTGTAGGAATGTCCACCAGAGCTGTTGCCAGATAATTGAATGTTAATTTCTCTACCATATGCCACCTCCAACGTCATTTTATATCATTTGGTAGTACTTCCAACCGGCCTCACAACCACAGATCACTTGTAACCATGCCAGCTCCGGACCTCCACATCCGGCTTCTTGACCTGTGGGATCATCTGAGACCAGCCACCCGGACAGCTGATGAAACTGAGGAGTATTTCTGTCTGTAATAAAGCCCTTTCATGGGGGAAAACTGATTCTGATTGGCTGGGCCTGGCTCCCAAGTGGATGGGGCTATGACCTCCCAAGCCCACCCATGGCTGCGCTCCTGCTCAGTCATGTAAAATCCTTTCATTAAGTCTTAAGGAATTTACTTCAATTGACTTATTTCCTTATATGAACGGTAACTCAGTAAAATCATTGAAATTGTTACATGTTGTGTTTTTGTTCAGTATAATTACCTCTGCATCTAAAAAGAAGAGTTCGGAGAAAGAGAGAGAGGTTCTGTTCTTCCGTGTCTTTTGTGGCATGACTGTTCATTTTCCTTCCCCAGTCCAAGAATATGGGGACCCAGCTGAATCCTCTACTTTTGTGTGCTCTCTCTCATTGTTCAGTAGAATCTTATGATGGACTAAGTCAGGATTTTCAGCGCAAGGTGAAGATAATAGAGAACAGGCTTACTGTGCCCTGCGTTGTGTTATTCTCAATTTCTCCAGATCAATTGTCTCCTCCATCTGCCTGTGGTTTGCATCCCGCAGCCCTAACCACCTTTTCCACTTTACCAATACACTGCTTTAATGAAATGGTTCTGTTTCACCATGTGCCAATATGTCAGACTATAAATACATTTGACCGGGAGACAGTCCCACAAAAAAATCCTCCGGATTCACACGAAAATAAACACTCAAGATTTTCCCTGTTTTTGTGGAACGATCTGAAGTCGATGAATATGGTTTGCGATAACTTATGGAAGTGTGTAAACAGGCCGTGTGAAGTGTTAAATTATATATTTATAATTTAACACATAAGCAGGCATTCTATTAATTTGCTAGTCGCATTTGTCATAGAGCCCCGTAGCCCACTGCTTGCTGCTGCCAGACTGCCATTCATGAATGTTACATTCATGTTTCTGTCCTCTTAGATCTCCCTGCTCTGCCTAGGGGTAAGTGTCTGGGGCTGGGGTTTGACAGCAGGCCCTGCAATAAGGCGAGCCCCATGGTCCCAGTGTGGCGTCACAGACTCATATACATGAAGACGGGATTTAGGGAGAGAGGAGACTGAATAGCTAATTAACAGTCATTAGTCTCATTAGTGAGATGGCTACTGTGATCAGTGGGTGCTGCTGTGTGGGGTGGTATCACTACCCACCCTTCCTACCATGCCAGCTAAGCTCTATATGGGCACTCCTCCTCACCATCCAGCATGGCAAATGAGATCTAATTTAGCATGAGACAAGCAAGAGGAACTCACAGACCACTGCATACATTGGATCACTGACACACACGCACGCACGCACACATACGCACACTTTCACACACGCACACATACCCACACTCACACATGCACACAGTGCTGTAATGCCACAGTATGTGGGTTATTTGAGTCCAGACCATTTTATTAATGGGAGTGTTGGTGGAGTTTGAACTTTGGCACAATTTCTAAGAACAATCCTGTCTAGGGGTGCCAGGTAGCAGCTAGTGTCCCCTCATTCTCCAACCAAAACACAATCTCCTGCCTCACCTTATTTCTTCAGAATTGGTTGTCCATTTTCAATTTAAGAGTTTTTTGCTTCAGCAGTACTTGTTTTAACTTTGTTCATTCAAAAGTCTTTGGTGAAGTCTTTGCCTCTGAAAATAGCCTTTTCTCCATCACTGGTTGACGGTGATTCACAGTGGGACATTGTTGTGCTGTTTCATGGCCATAGGTGTTGTGTTCTCTCCATTTCTCTCCATGAACAAGACACACAATATCTAGACTATGTAGACTGTCTTCGGCCCTGCCATTCTAGTGGCCCCTGGCATTCCACCCACTCTGAAAGCTGCTGGCACAGTCCCCGTACTCAGGTAACACAGGAAAACTTTATGTCACAGTAAGTCCTCGTCACCCAACACTGTGATGCACTTTTCACCACCCGGGGCAATTCTGAAATGTTGTTTTCATTGTGTTATTGTGATGTTCCACTTCCTACCTTTTCTGGGGAAACTGCTAGTGTGTCTAATGCAGTTTGTTGCAGCTAGGGGTTGTAACATCCTTGCGTGTGAAAATGGCAGTAGAAACTTTCACACTGTCTGCCTTGCAGGATGAAAAGTTTGTTTATCCTGTGGCATGATGGGGCTTGTAATATCCATTGTCAGGATTTTTTTTGTATGTGGTTTAAGTGTGTGTGGGTTCAAGGCCAGTTGGTGGTGTTACTCAATGTGTTGTCAAGGAGGCTCACAGCTTAAACTAGGAGGGCAAATCTGTCTCTATGCCACTAGTCTTTACCTTCCTGAGCATGAATTACATACAGACACATACATAAATACTCACACACATAGTTGTACATACACATACACACCAAAATATAAGCACAACATGTAAAGTGTTGGTACCATGTCTCATGAGCTGAAATAAAAGATTACACAAATGTTCAATATGCACCATAAGCTTATTTCTCTCAAATTTTGTGCACAAATTTGATTACATCCCTGTTAGTGAGCATTTCTCCTTTACCAAGATAACCCATCCACCTGACAGGTTTGACATATCAAGAAGCTGATGAAACAGCATGATTATTACACAGGTGCACCTTGTGCTGTGGAAAATAAAAGGCCACTCTAAAATGTGCAGTTTTGTCACACAACACAATGCCATAGATGTCTCAAGTTTTGAGGGAGCGTGCAACTGGCATGCTAATTTGCCAGATAATTGAATGTTCATTTCTCTACCATAAGCCCCCTCCAACGTCATTTTAGAGAATTTGGCAGTACGTTCAACCGGCCCCACAATCGCAGACCTTGTGTATTCACGCCAGCCCAGGACCTCCACATCCGGCTTCTTCACCTGCGGGATCGTCTGAGAACCAGCCACCCGGACAGCTGATGAAACTGAGGAGTTTTTCTATCTGTAATAAACCCCTTTTGTGGGGAAAAACGAATTCTGATTGGATGTGGGTGGGCCTATGCCCTCCCAGGCCCATCCATGGCTGTGCCCCTGCTCAGTAATGTGAAATCCATACATTAGGGCTTAAGGAATGTATTTCAATTGACTAATTTCCTTATATGAAATGTAACACAGTAAAATCATTGAAATTGTTGCATGTTGCGTTTATTTTTTTGTTCAGTAAATATACACATACTGACACTCAACCTCATTCATTTAAATAGTAACAATAACACTTAGACCTACACAAATAAATGCATATGCATACAGTCACACTAACGCAACCTGGCTAGTACACACAGTAATAACTCACAGACAAACACAAACCACTCACCTATTCAACCAGCCTGAGGATTTGCATTCTCCCCGGCACGCACACACAATTTCATAGTGTCCACACACACACACACACACACACTTAGGGATTCTCCATTACACTGGATGGCGTTTAACAGTTATGCAGGTGTTCCTTGGCAGGTCTGGTGGATGGCAGTCAGTCTATGTGTGTCACTGTGCATGTCTTTCTCTTCCCTCAGTGACATATGGAATAAATATCACAGTAGGGCACCAGGCCAGCTTTATTCAATCCTTTAGTGTGTGGCGTTTGGCACGGCACCATGTCAAATTGGTACCCAAAAGAGATCCAACATCAAATGGTTCTAGAGGTTTGGACCCACTTTGGCAGTTAAATAAAACTACTGTTTTAGAGGGTCTCCAAATTGGCTCCGACATCACAGTTTGTTTATTTTCTAACTTGAGCTGACTTACTTACCGTGCGTGTTCTCCCTGGCGGGGTTTAATTCAGAAGCACACATATAAACCGCTGACTAACTGAGAGCCTCTGATGTGGGATTTGGTCTTTATTTTCAGTGTAAATACTTGCCAAGGGGTGATGGGGCCAGAAATGGGTACTTCCTCCACCACAGTGAAAAGGTGCCAATGATGGGATGGATTATATCTGTTATCAGAAGCTGTATTTAGGTGCGCCTTCGCCTCCATCACTGTCACGTTACCACTGTGAATCAGTCTACAGCTAGGCCTCCTTCGAAAAAATAGCACGCCAGAGAAACAGCTGCCCTCCGGAACAGCCCCATCGCTCCCCCTTCACACACAGACACACACTTGACCGGTCCAATGCAGATCGCTCTCATCGAGCTGACAACAGTTACCATTAACCGGTCGAGGTAAGCCCCACACAGAGGGCCAGTGTGAAGGATCTGCCATATTGATCCCCCCCTTCTCTCTCTCTATCCGTCCCGGTAGGTTTGAATGAATCACCTGTCCTGTGTCTATGAGGGGTGACTTGCCTGTTCAATAGAGTCTGATACCCATTAGCCTCGTGTCACTGATGTACCTGCTGGGACCATGCTGACTGTCTCTTGATTTCCCTCGGTCTCTCTCTCCCTCTCTGTGTCCTTGTCTCTCCATTTCTCTTTTTCTATCTCATTTTCTGTCTCTCCCCCTCTATTTCCTCCCTCTCCCTTCCACCCCCTCTCTCTTTCCACCCAAACCCTCTCGCTCTCCTTCCTCCCTCTCGCCATCTCTGTCAGCAGCCAGTCCCTCATCATCAATTCAAATTAAATCAGATTATATTTGTCACATGTTACCTTACAATGAAATGTTTACTTATTTACAACAATGCAATTTAAGAGTTAAGAAAATATTTACTAAATAGACTAAAGTAAATAATCTAATAAAAAGTAACACAATAAAATGACATAACAATAACGAGGCTATACAGGGGATACCGGTACCGAGTCAAGGGGATACCGGTACCGAGTCAAAGGTTAGTCGAGGTCATTTGTAGGTAGGGGTAAAGTGACTTTGATTGGATAATAAACATTGAGTAGCAGCAGTGTAAAAACAAAGGGTGAGTGTCAATGTAAATAATCTGCTGAACAATTAATAAAATGGTCACCCAATCTTATAGCTTTCCAGCAGGTCAGTTCATCAAATTTCTGTCCTGCTTGAGCTGCCCCGGTCAACTGTAAGTGCTGTTATTGTGAAGTGGAAACGTCTATGAGCAACAATGGCTCAGCCTCGAAGTGGTAGGCCACACAAGCTCTCAGAATGGGGACCGCGGAATGCTGAAGAGCGTAGCACATCAAAATCGTCCAAACTGCGTCTGCAAGCAATGTCAGCACAATAACTTTTCGTTGGGAGCTTCATGAAATGAGTTTCCTTGTGGCTGAGTGGAAGCAAGAAGAGTGGAGGCTGTTATAGCAGCAAAGGGGGGTCCAACTCCATATTAATTCCAATGATTTTACAATCAGATGTTCGACGAGTAGGTGTCCACATACTTTTGGTAACTTAGTGTAATACTGTGCAGTACCCTGTCCTTTGTGCACTTCTACAGTAGTACTCTAATGAAGATGGCATGGATGAAGACACAAGCTACTGCAGCAGAAACATTGTATTGAAGTAGTGAGATATAGTGAAGCACTTGGGAGAAGCATTATACAGTGTTTTCTTTCCTTCTTGACTCCCTGTGTAGAGAAACCCCTAGTCATATGAAAGTAGTCATTTATCATCAGGTCTCTCTCTCTCTCATAGTGCGGTAGATGATATATAGTGAGGAAGCAGTGGGCTTTAATCCTCTCATTATCTACAAAGCCCATTGGAATGATTAAGTGTGTAAATATCCCCTGTACCTGTTTTTCCTCCATGTTAAAAGCTCATATAAAGAGGATGTCTCTGCTTCGTGTGCATATTATCGCTGCGTCCCAAATGGCACCCTATTGCCTATATAGTGCACTACTTTTAACTAGGCCCATCTCTGGTCAAAAGTAGTGCCCTAAATAGTGAATAGGGTGCCAATTGGGACGAAGCCTGTGTGTGTGCTGTGCATAAACATGCCGATGTAATGTAATGTAGGGCCTTCGTCTGGATGGGCACACTTAATGGACATGTTATCGCAATTTATTATGCATCCTCTTCTAACATCCACATTATACGCACCTCCGAAGATGCATAAATTGTGTTCTCCATTATGCACCATGCAGCAGCATACCTTTCAGTGGTGTTCTCCATTATGCGCCATGCAGCAGCATACCTTTCAGTGGTGTTCTCCATTATGCACCATGCAGCAGCATACCTTTCAGTGGTGTTCTCCATTATGCGGCATGCAGCAGCATACCTTTCAGTGGTGTTCTCCATTATGCGCCATGCAGCAGCATACCTTTCAGTGGTGTTCTCCATTATGCGCCATGCAGCAGCATACCTTTCAGTGGTGTTCTCCATTATGCACCATGCAGCAGCATACCTTTCGGTGGTGTTCTCCATTATGCGCCATGCAGCAGCATACCTTTCAGTGGTGTTCTCCATTATGTGCCATGCAGCAGCATACCTTTCAGTGGTGTTCTCCATTATGCACCATGCAGCAGCATACCTTTCAGTGGTGTTCTCCATTATGCGCCATGCAGCAGCATACCTTTCAGTGGTGTTCTCCATTATGCGCCATGCAGCAGCATACCTTTCAGTGGTGTTCTCCATTATGCGCCATGCAGCAGCATACCTTTCAGTGGTGTTCTCCATCATGTGCCATGCAGCAGCATACCTTTCAGTGGTGTTCTCCATTATGCGCCATGCAGCAGCATACCTTTCAGTGGTGTTCTCCATTATGCGCCATGCAGCAGCATACCTTTCAGTGGTGTTCTCCATTATGCGCCATG